>NC_062565.1:50088765-50183765 GCF_022837055.1 Prionailurus viverrinus
GAGACAGAGCATGAACGGGGGAGGGGCAGAGAGAGAGGGAGACACGGAATCGGAAACAGGCTCCAGGCTCTGAGCCATCAGCCCAGAGCCTGACGCGGGGCTCGAACTCACGGACCGCGAGATCGTGACCTGGCTGAAGTCGGACGCTTCCTTTTACTTTTGAAGGAATTTGGAAGTTATTAAGTTAATGATTGTGAAACAACAGGACTTCCTTGACAGAAGATGTTTTAAGTACTCATGGCCACATTATAGATAATGTACTAGGCTGTAGGAATGCCGGGGCCAGTCTATAGTCACCAGAAAAAATTACTATCTAATAAAACTAACTGTGCAGACAGAGGCTGTGAGGGCTGCTACGGGGCTGACTGTCTCCAGGAAGATTGACAAAGGATGTCAGACTGCCCTCTGGGTGGTCAAGATCAGGCTGTGTGTGTTCAAATGTGTTTTTTTCTTGTTTTAACTGACAGTACATTCTTTTGCAAGCAAAAGTCAAACAAAGGCTCATTTTGGAATTCTCTGATTTACTAGCAAGGATCTGCAGAGACCCTCTTCCATTTCAGAAATCTCAACTGGATATTGGGGGTGGGGGCAGGGGGGAGGGCAGGGAAAGGAAAAACCACATAGGTCAACAAAGCATTAGATTGGCCAAGTATTTTAAAGGTTGTTTTTTTTTTTTTAATGTAAGGTTTAGAGCCCTCCTTCCTACTTATATCTAGCAATGCTTATTTAAAAATCATTCTTCAGCTGAAATTATTCCTAGTTTGCTACTATTCTTTAGTTTCTCCAGCTTTTGGGATATCATATAAAATGAGGCCAAAAAACATCATTTGCTGCTGTTATTTGGGACTGTCTGAAGTAGTTGAATTCTCTGGCGGGGATGAGTGGCTGGTGAGGCTGAAAGGGCGAGCTGGGGAATAATTGCAACTTCTCAGTAGATACTACCATCCTTTGTGGAAGGGAGCACTGGGGTGGTGGAAATGGAACTGCAAGTACTGACCTTGAGTTTTCTGGTAACAATCAGTGCTTGTCTCTTCCCAAGACCATATGACCTGTGGAACTTGCCTGAATAGCTTCTGGCTGGTACTGCTTCTTTTGTTTTCAAAAGGGACTCTTGGGATGTTAAAGTTCATCCTTTGGTTAAAATCATCTTATTTAAAAGCATCTTATTTGAATGTTAAATGGATGATGAACTTAAATCATGTTGGCTGTTACACACTAAATAAGCTTAAAACTTGGAAAGGACGCTTTCTGGACCTACAGTCCTCTTGTCTTAGGTTTATAATTACATACATTTTTTGTTTGTTGTTTTTTTTTTTTCAACTTTAATTCAGAAATCTCAAGTTGTTGGCCTTTATTATTCTCAGTTTACAGATGGTACTATTGGTGCCAGAAGGATTGTGGTTTATTTTTAAGTATGTGATTCATTTAATTTAAGTAGCATTTGGGCCTTCTGCCTTCCGGCTCACTTCGCCTCCAAGATCAATACAACCTCAAAGTAGAAAAAGTTGTCCATTTTTTAATAGTGTTTATATAATGGATATGCCTTATTTACATTGATGACAGTGTATCTACTACAATACAGCTTTGACTAATCGAAGTCTTCGGTGAAGCTAATTGTTACTGACACATTCCACTTCGAAGAAAACACATCAAAGCACAGGAAAATAAAGTCCCATTAGAACTTATATTTAAGAGCAACTCTCCAGTAAGGCCCTAGACTTACCATAGATACTGTCCAGTCTTCTTGACCATTGGTACCTCTATTATCCAAGCTGCCTGATGATCACTGATTTCCAGAAGGAGCTGAAGGACGTGTATAGTTCTGAATTATACAATTTATTTTCACTTACAAATTTAAGAAAGTGAACTAATACATTTTGGAATGCTTTTCAATACATGAGGTTAAAACAGCATTTCCTAAAAAAAAATTAAAAATTTAAAAAAAGTAAAAAAAAAAAGTAAAAAACAAAAACAAAAAACCCAGCATTTCCTGAGTAGTGTAGAAGTTTGGGGCATAGCCTCTGGAACGAGACTACCTGGGTACAGATTCTGGCTCCACCGCTTTTTGGCTGGGTGGTCCCTTCTCTTGGACAAGAGACTTGACTTATTGTCTCATCTGTACTCCATTTCACAGGGTGGTGAGGAATAAATGAGTTAATAACATGCAAAGAACTTAGAAGTGTGCCTAGCATTGAGTAATTGCTCAATATATGAGTCATTATAATAGTTATTATTGGCAACTGGATAAAGAGGAGTACCAGGTTAAGATGAGGGACAAATATATCTCTGGTTTCTGGCAGCCATATACTGAGATAGGAGCAAGGAGCATGGGACAGAAGCAAGGTCAGTGGGGGAAAGTCTGTTCTGTTTGCGTTCACTCTGAGGTATTGTGTTACAAATGAGCAGAGATATCAAATGGATATCAGATATACTCCATGCCAGATAAGAACTAACTTTTCTGTGTACAGGTTCTCTCCTTGGTTTTCTTATGGATTTTTTGTGAGCTCTCCAAAAACACTGAATTCCATGTGCTTCAGAGTTTCCATCTGAACAATACTGAACACAGTAATGGCACATAGTAGACACTCAGCAAATATTTGTTAAAAGAATAATTGCTTTCATAAGGTGCTGAGTAGCTTGCACAAAGGTAATGTGGGAATGGATGGATGGATAGACAGAAAGATAGCCACATTGAGATTTTGACATAAAAACAAGGAAATTAAAGATGAGTATACTGTCAGCGTGTCTTTCTTTTACCAGTTCATTTATTCACTTTTTTTTTAATGTTTATTTTTGAGAGCTAGAGAGAGAGAGAGAAAGAAAGAGAGAGACAGAGCATGAGTAGGGGAGGGACAGAGAGAGAGGGAGACACAGAATCTGAAGCAGGCTCCAGGCTCTGAGCTGCCAGCACAGAGCCCAACACAGAGCTCGAACTCACGGACCGTGAGATCATGACTCCAGCCAAAGTCGGACGCTTAACTGACTGAGCCCCCCCAGGCGCTCCTATTTATTCACTCTTAGAATGAATATTTTTTGAGTACATACTCTGTGCCAAGTCCTATTCTAAATGCAAGCATACATCAGTAAACAAAATAGACAAAGATCCCTCTGCTAATTGAATTTATATTCTGGGCTACCAGCAGGGTCAGGAAGGACAGACAATACACGTAAGTAAAGATAAAATGTTAACATCATACCCATTAAAATGGCTACAAAACAAACAAACAAACAAACAAATAATAACAAGTGTTGCCAAAGATGCAGAAGAATTGGAATTCTTGTCCACTGTTGATGGGATTACAAAATGACACAGCCAGTATGGAAAACAGTATGGGAGGTCCTCAAAAATTTTTAAAAATAGAATTACCAATGATGGAGCAGTTCCACTTCTGAGTATACAGTAGCCTCGCCCCACCTTATCTATAAGTAGGGGATATGAGCCAGGACCCCGAGTGGATGCCTGAAACCACAGAGTGGTGAACTCTATGTATATCCTATAAATACATACTTATGATAAAGTTTAATAATAAAATAGAACAATTATAACATGCTGTAATCAAGGTTATGTGAATGTGTCATCTCTCTCTCTCAAAATATCTTGTACTGTATTCACCCTTCTTCTGACGATGATGTGAGGTGATTACATGCCCACATGATGGGATAAAGTGAGGTGAGTCATGTGGGCATTGTGATGTAGCATTAGGCTACTATTGACCTTCTGAAGTTATGTCAGAAGGATCATGTGCTTCTGAACCACGGTTGCCCGCAGGATACTGCAACTGCAGAAAACAAAACTGCCATATAAGGGGGGACTACTGTATACCCATAAGAACTGAAACAGAGTCTTGGAGAGATACTTGCAAACCCATCTCCATAGCAGCATTATTCATGATAGCCAAAAGGTGGAAGCACCCAGATGTTCGTCGACAGATGAGCAGATAACCAAAATACAGTGTATACACACGATGAAATATTATCCAGTTTTAAAAAGGAAGGAAATCCTGACACACGCTGCCACATGGATGAACCCAGATGACATTATGCTAAGTGAAATAAGCCAATCACAAAAAGACAAATGCTGTAGGATTCCACTTATAGGAGATATGGAGTAGTCAAACTCATACAGAGAGAAAGTAGAAGGGTGTTCATCAGGGCCTGGAGGAAGGGGGAATGGGGAGTTGCTGTTTAATGGCTATGGAGTTTCAGTTTTGCAAGATGAAAAGAGTTCTGGATATTGGTCATACAACAACGTGGATGTACTTAACACCACTGAACTGTAGAATTAGAAAGAGTTAAGATGGGAAATTTCATTAGGTATATTTGACCACAGTTAAAACAAAACTTATGAGAAAGAAAGTAATGTATTAAGGGGGAAAGGGGGGGCGCCTGGGTGGCGCAGTCGGTTAAGCGTCCGACTTCAGCCAGGTCACGATCTCGCGGTCCGGGAGTTCGAGCCCCACGTCAGGCTCTGGGCTGATGGCTCGGAGCCTGGAGCCAGTTTCCGATTCTGTGTCTCCCTCTCTCTCTGCCCCTCCCCCGTTCATGCTCTGTCTCTCTCTGTCCCAAAAATAAATAAACGTTGAAAAAAAAAAATTTAAAAAAAAAAAAAAAAGGGGGAAAGGGAAAAGTGCTGCAGAAAACAAGAAGCAGAGCAGAATAAAGGGCTCAGGAGGGTACAAACGGTATGAAATCAATTGGGGGGTGGGGATGCCTCCTAGAGAAGGAGCGATTTGAACAAGGACTGGAGGAAGTGTTTGTTTCTTGGCTGCTGTTACAGTCAGAGTCTACATCTTCCCAGGCCCACAGGTGGTGTGCAGCAATGCCAAGGCAATGCCCGAGTGGCGCAAAGTGTAAAGTTTACGTTGGCGGGCAGCTGACGCAGAAACTGTGGCCGTGGGCATTTCAACTCAATTGGAAAAACAATCCAGGCACTCAGGTGGCACTTGCACAGATTATAATCAGATGTCATCTGAGACTTGAGGTCATGTTACAGTAAAGAGAAATGGTTGTTCTCATACTTGGCACTTTCTAAAATCAAACTCCATAAGCTAGAGACAGCAATCAGGAGTTTGATTTTTCAGTGCCTCCTAAGTTTGCATGTTGTTGTCTAGCCCATTTCCAATATGAGTTTTAAGCTCCTGCATAGGACTAGGATTTTCAGGGCTTCAGCTGACCTTTGTGTCAACCCATAACTAGGGAGGGTAGCTCAAGAGTACTTATTCAGTTACTGTCTCTCTGGTAGGTCATATGGCATGGAATGGTGAGCTGCTTAGAAAAATCCCGTGACCTGGACATGTTTTATTACTAATTTATAAGGCTGGTATAAACGGTATCAACTTGCCATCATTAAGCCAATACTTTGTACTCAAGAGTAAAATGGAAAGAGGTCTGCAGCATTGGGTTCTTGAACTGATTTTCCCACATCTCATCTGTTAACCTTTTCCATGTCTAAAAAAAGAAAAGAAGTATAATGAGCGTGTGTCTCTGCTTTGGAATCAGAAAGAAGTCCCTCATGATGCTCTCATCCCCACGCCACTGAACTTGGAGGGGAAATGAACATCTATGGATGGACAGGCACCTGTCCTGACCAAGGATTCTGAAGCTACACTGGCAGCCATTGAAAACACATACGCTGTCTGTGCCTCTCTCCCCAGGCTACAGCTGTGCAGTGATTGGGACTAGTAGGGACTGGCTAGAAGGAGGAGGAATGGATTCCCTCTTAAGTCCTGCCTGCACTGGTGGCAGTGACCATTGGTTGACTGATTTGTAACATGCTTATCTGCTCAGTGTTTGATTTCTTTGACATCTAAATATATTTGCTTCCATCTTTATACATAGGTGCTGCCTATGATCATTTAGCCCCAGGAGGTTATGAAGCTCAAGGTATCCCTTGTACCTCCCGCTTCTCCCAACATAGAGTGTTGATGGTAGAGACAGGCTTTTCTTTATCCTCACGGTGAAATGGTAACACATGGGAATGTGGCAGCCATTAGGTGTATACTGCTGTCATGAGATATATATATATATCATTAGATGGCCACAGCAGTGGTTGGCAGCAAAAGAAGGAAAGCTCAGTGGCTTCAGCAGGCATTTCCTGTGAATCCCCTCTGGGCAAATATCTGCACTAGGCTCTAAGTGGGGGTGGAGTGGGTGGAGGGAATTGAATGCCATGTGACACAGTACTTGCCCATTAGAAACTTATGAGCTGCTAGGGTATGAGAAAATTATCCAAACAACTGCAGGACAAAGAGACACACACTGAAAGCTACAGGTGAATGGATGGATGATATTGCTTTGCCTGGGTAATAGGAAGGCATGGAAGAGTCAGCATTTGAGAGGTGCCTTTGCGGATGGATGAAGTTTCCTGATGTAGAGATAGGAAGGAGTCCATTCCAGGTAAAGGGAACAGCCTGGACAAAGACCTGAAGAGGAATCCACTTCAGAGGGATATACCAAAGAAGACGTGTACGAACTACACTGCAGCCTCATCTGTCATAGCAAATAAATGGAAACCACCTGCAGGTCCATCCACAGGAGGATGGACAAAGAATTGTAATTTGGAAAATACTCATCAGAGAAAATGAATCAACTAGAGAATCATGTCACAATTAGTGTGGAACGACACAAAACATAATAAAGAAGGAAGACTGCAGGAGGTTAGATACAAAATTTATATTAAGGTTAAAAATAATGTACAAAACTATACATTGTTTATGGATATTTAATTTCATGATTTTTTATTATATTATTGCATGTAGTTATATAATTTTATAGTGTCAGTATAAATTGTATAGTTTCACCTGGAAACATTAGTGGGAATGAAAACCACCAAATTCAGTGTATAGTGACTGCCACTGGGAGGGAAAGATGGAATGGGTGGACACAGGAGGCTTAGTCTCGGGTGTATGTGTTTTAGAGACACGTATACATATACATATGCATACATACATACACATAAACACTCATGCATACACACATAAATATACACATATTTTAAAATCTGAAGTACATATGACATGTTGAATTGACAAACAGTTTTTTGTTGTATTATCCTCCAAACTAGTCTGTATACTTGAAGTATTTCATAATTTCAAAATGAAAGAACAAGTCGCAAGGCATGCTTAAGAATAGCAAATGGTGTAGGTCAGTGTTTTTCAAACCTAACATGACCCTTGGTAAGAAATATATTTTATTTTAGGAACTGGGAGTTGCATGACAGTACTTATCCTTAATATGTGGGGCGCGCCCTGACGTGTTCTGTTCTATTTACTCTATTTTGTTCTGCATGAAATGAAGCAGTGGGTGATGTTTGAAGATGCAGATTAAGGTTAGGGCACAGAAGGCGTTGACTGCCAGCCTCAGGAATGTGAGCTTTTGTTGGCAGAGAGGAGAAGGCCACTAGTAGCTTTGTGGCATATCATCATCAGAGCTGAACTTCAGTCAAGTCAAGTGAAACGAGGATAGAGTTTGTAGAATGCAAGCTCAGTTGGGGAGTTATCACCATCGTACAGCTGGGACAGTATATGAGCTTATGGGGGAATGAAAAGAAGGAACGAGCAACTTAAAAAGGAAAAAGTGGTTTGATGACTGATTTGAGGGAAGGGGGAGGAAAGGAGACATCCCAGTTGGATTTCAAGGCTAGCTGATTGGGAGATTGGTCAGACCAATCACAAAACTAGCTAGATCGGGAGTTTATTTTTAAACACACAACCCAGATGGATGTTGTGAAGTCTTGGTTGAGGTTAAAAGGCATGGATTCATAATGGTCTCATGTTTCATGAGTTTCTCCAGCAGTACATAGTACCTGGTGAGAAAAGAGAGAAATTGGGTGTAATCAAGGTGGGGCTAGGCAGGCCGACCCAGCGCAAGAGTTCAGGGTGAGGAGGGCTGGCAGCCAGGGTAGAAATGAAATGGCTGGCAGTGGGGCCAACTGAGGTGGGTGGTCTAAGGGAGGAAAAAGGTTGGGGGACCAGAGGTCACGAGGAGCCTAGTGTGTTAGAGGGTGGAAGTGAGGATGTTGTGACCAGGAAGGAGGAACTTCAAAATCTGAAATCTTGGAGCTAAAGCAGTCCTGACTGATAAAAAATCATGACCTTGGTAGAACTTGCAGGCCAGGCAGGTGGGTAGTTGTCATATAATGGAGAGGAAAGCTGGAGCTATGTGAGATAGTTTATAGTTATTGGTCTGAACTTTTCAAATAGAAGCTCCTGTATGGAATGACTAATGATTTTCAACCAGACCAGCTATTGATTATGAATTACTACTACAAATTGTAGAAAAGGTCACACTGAGAAGTGGAGAGGGGTCTTCAGAGGTCCCCTTCAGAGAGCTCTCGCTGAAGGTCCCAGGAGAGGAGGCTCTGGCTAACACACCTAGGATGTTACAGGGAGCCAGGATTTCTGGTCATCAGCAGGTCAGAGGCACACAGGTACCAACTTCTCATCCAGCTCTTCTTTTTCCATTTACGTTTGAGGGACTTTCTTTATCCAAAACACAGGTGGCTGGCTCTTGGGACACAGAAGTCAGAAGTGGTGGGGTCTGTCCATACCTTAAGGGCTAATTTGGTTTAAGGCTTTGAATAGATCATTTAAATAACTGATCTGTGCCTCAGGTATTCTCACAATCAAGTAACAGAAACTAAAAAAAAATTTTTTTAATGCCTGGAATAATGTCCTCATGCAATTCAGTGAATTTCACAATTTAGTGTAAAGGAAGACATGTATACAGTCAGTTACAACATAATGCTAAGGCGGGTATGACAGGATGTGATTAAGTCTGCTTGAGGCTGTTGCTAAATTGCACAGAAGAGGCTATATCTGAGCCTGAATGTGAGAGAGAAGCAGACTTTGCTAGGCATAGACGGGTACAGCTAACACTGGGAAAGTGTGTAGCTTGTTCAGGGAACCAGGATGGACAGTCTGTTCTGTCTTCTTCTCTGCAACAAGAATAAAAAAGTAGGTCTCCCAATCTGCTAACTCCTGCTCCAATGTTATTTTACTTTATCTTTTTTCTGCCTGGTGTCTCTATTTCCTGCATCTTTGCTTAGGCATTCTTGGGCACAAAAGTGCTAATAGTAAGAGGAGATAGACCAAAAGTGAGCTGGTGACTGGAAATCAGTTAACAGTTTAAACACTGTTATGGATACCTACCACGTAGATGAACCACACACAGATAAACACATCCAACTCAAATGTTGTTTCCTTTTGAAAAATGCTCACATTTTCATTATCGAAGATCTCACTGGTTTTACCTTTAGAAGCAAATGGCCAGAGGGGAATCTTATTTCACTTTGTCCTTGAACAATTATCTATTGATGCATTCTGGGGCACCTTTAACTCTGATAGTTGCTGATAGGAGAGATAAAGGATGAGTAAGTCAGTGTTCCTGTCTCAAGAAGCTTGCAACCCAATCCACAGGAGAGACAAGCCTTTCTACACACACAGTGATATGGTGCTCGAGTCTGGATGTTCTGCTTACCAAATGTGTGGAATAGGTAGGTAAGTGTTCAGGGAGAAAAGAAATCAAGGTGGCCTGGAGAAGGCTTCATGACCAATGTGGAATTGAATTAAGGGCTTGAGGATATCTGAAGAGAAATTGAGAATGAAGTGGTTTGCTTGATTCTTGGGAGCAAATAAAAAGTCCAGGTCTTGGGACTACCAGGAGAGTGTACTACATTAGCTGCAAAAGGGTTAACTTTTCATTGCTAGGGAAACCACATACCTTACATGGGCTCCAACCTGGGCTTAATTTGTTATCAGATTCTTCTGCTATGGAAAGTACATTTCCCAGATTGATTTCCTGCCAGTGGAATCTGCAGCTCTCTTCAGAGTTCACCTGGGTTGGCCCCAGTCCCAGCAGGACTGCAGGTGGGCGATGAAGCTTCTTGCAGGCAAGAGGCTGGACCAAGCTAGAGGCTGTGTTACTGTGGCCAGACTATACCTAATGAAGCCTGTAGTTACACTCTTACGGAAAGTCTCGGGGGACTCCTGTCCCTAGGCATTAATTAGCAGGCATTTCAGACAGCACAGTTTACCTTTACCCAAACAAGAAGTCTCTGAAGAAAAGCAATCATCATGCCCAGCTAACCTGTTGATTGACTTTGGACTGCTCAATGTGTTCTAAACTGTTCCCAGCGCCTCTAAATCCTGCCAGTGGAATTAAATGCAGATACTATTTATTGCCTGTGGAAGGTACATTCTGTGTCTGTAATGATGCATTTTGAAAACAGTACCTGTTCAAGTGAGACTACCTGAGATGTGGGAAGCATATGAAGTAACAATAAAGAAAATGCAGGAATCCCAGCCTGAGGGTTCCAGCTGGAGAAAGAAAGGCACTCAGAGGAAATACCCTCTGCTCATCCTTTCCCAGAGCACCACAGCAAACTAAGGTCATCTTTTCTTTCTCCTATCAATATTAGGGGGATCCACAGAGGAAGAGATTGAGAATTGGAAAGGTCACTGAGCCTAGAAGGTGACATGTGTTTCTGGTGTATCTGTGGCACACAGGAGCACCTCACTCTTTTTATAGGCAGGGTTCAGCCATGCCAGAAGCCCAGGTGGTCAGGGATTGACTGGATTATTAAGGCCATTTGGGTTTGTGTGCTGTGAGAAAAGTCTTTTGACAATATTGCATATATTGACTTTCCCAATCTAAGAGAACAGGATTGTTGCCTTAATGGCAGATGTTACATATTTTTTTTCCCCTTCACAACTCCCATGACCATTGGCTTACATTATGGCAAGTATAGATAGGTTGCTTCTAATAATAATTAGTATGATATGCTAACTAGTTGAGCTCAAAATCCATAGAATAATGAAAATAAGTATGTATTTCTTCATAATGCTGGGGTGGCCTTTTTTGGTGGGGGGAGTTGAGGGAGAGTGTCTTAAAATCCATTGTACTCATTAATCATGTTTTACCAAGTTTTACATATTTATGTCAAATATTCCTATTTGTAGAGTAGCAATAACCATTTTTCAGTTACAAAAGTAGTAAATGTTTATTTTTAAAAAGTATTGTAATGATAGTATCTACCCTAGAAAAAAATAAATTCCCCACAATCCCACCATGTAACAATGTCTGTATTAATGTTTTGATTATTCACGATCCCATGCTTATTCTGTGCCACATGCATATGTTTAAAAAAATGGGACACATTCATTTAATTTGCTTCTCCCTTGTAACAATGTCTTCTGTTCATTTTAATATTCAGCAAATCCCTGTTGAGCATTCATAATGTACTAGTCAGACCCTATCTAAGTGTAGGGGAGACTACAGTGAAAACACAAACAAAAACACATATATCTTTCTATAGCAATATATGTAAATATCTACATAATTATTTTAATAGGTGCATTGTATTCTATTGTATAGATTTATCATAATTTATGAAATCAGGTCTCCCATTTTTGGATATTGAGATGTTATTTATATGTTAGGTTTTCTTAAATATGGAGAAAATATGCATTGACCATTGGTGAATCTGACTTCATGTCCAAATTATCTCTGCTAAATAGCAGGATTCTTCTGGTAGTTCCACTCTTTAAAATATGACTTTATAAACACTGATATGATATTTGTCAGATGTGGCTACAGAGATCAATGTGAGGGGCTCTTGGATGGCTCAGTTGGTTGAGCATCCAACTCTTGGTTTCAGATCGGGTCATATTCTCACGGTTGTGGGATCAAGACCCAAAGGAGGCTCTGCCCTGATGGTGCCAAGCCTGCTTGGGATTCTCTCTCCCTCTGCCCCTCTCCAATACGTGTGTATGTGCGCGCGCGCGCGTGCATGTGCATACTCTCCCTCTCTCAAAATAAATAAACTTAAAAAACAACAACAACAAAAAACAAAGATCGATATAGGCCTAGCAGCCTCTCACTTGATGAATGACTGGAGATCCTGAGGTTGTTTGAGGCTGTTTGAAATTTCGTGTCTGTGTCTGTTGGGCCAAAGGCTGCTCAGAGAAGGTTCCAGTCCTTGTTAATTGACCCCAAGTTGGCGTTTTGGCTGTTGTTTCTTCCCAGCCATTTATAGTTATGCAGTGATGTGTGATGCTTGGCTTCTATGGACTCTGGAAGCATTTCTTCTGCTCTCTTTGATGGAAATCGCTGCTCTTTTGTTCTCTGTCCAACAACCAGCAGGCCACCTTCCTGCCATCTGTGTGAGCCACCCCCCAACAGTGACATGAGGTGATGTCACAGGATCTGTTCTTTGGTGATTTCAGCACACTGCTTGATCTTTTATACAAAGCAAAACACAGCCCAGATGAATTGCAGAATTTTACAGCTTGTAGAGATTATAACTCCATTTTATGGACAAGGACACCAAGTATAGAGAGGTTGAGTGACTTGCCTAAGGTCCCATAAGCTGGAACTAGAAATCGGGATTTTAAATTCCTCATCTGGTGCTTTTCCAGGGAATCAGCTATTCTAAGCTTGTGGTCCATTAAACTAGGGTTCTTGTAACAGACCAGGGAATATCACTGCTTTGGAGCACTTCTATTTGGCCTCCAGATAAAATGTCATCAGTAGCAAACTATGTCTGTTTGCCAAATATGGAACTTTTCATTTAATTCTCTAATTTGCTAATCATGGAAAAGACCTTTTAGATAGCATGCTACAGATGTAGCAGAATTCAGTGACTGGTCTCAGTGTTAGTATGCTTTCCCCCAACAGGCTGATAAATGACTTCAGTTGTTAGGTTTGTGATTGGAATGTCTCATCACACCAGTTCTGCAAAGCCAGCCATAACAAATGACATGTCTCTAAGATGAAAGAAACCCATTGGGTTTAGGATCACTTTTATCTGGGTTACAGACCCAGTTGGATCATCTGATCGATTTCAGTAAGATTTTATGGAAATCACATTTTCTTCTCTTGGACAGTATTGGAATATGATTTACAAATACACTCAATGGCAAATAACTGAGTTTTTTGATACTGATTGCTTTTGTAAGGCCAGCTACAAATTATCTTTGTTAACGGAGCAAAGCAGTTTTACAGCAGCATATCTGAAGTTGCATATCATCATATTTGGGTTTGGTTTTAGAACACAGTTTTTGAGGGCATAGTGGTTAAGAGCCTAGGGCCAACTGCTTTGGGTTACCTGCTGGCTCTGGGACTTATTGTGTAGCCTTGGGCAAGTTGCTTAACCTCTCTGTGTTTCTGTTTCATCAGCTGTAAAATGGATATGATGACAATAATAATACTAATGCCAGATAGCTGTTAGGAAGTTTAAATGAGCTAATATTTGCAAAGTACCTAGAACACTGTTGGGCATGTGATAAACACCATGTGTTTGTTATTTTCGTTGTTGTTGTTATTATATTATGACATTTTCACTCCATTCAGTCATTTATTCAACAACAACTAATAGGAACATCTCCTATGTGCTAGGCACAGTGGGAGGTGACAACAGATTCTCAAGCCCTCAAAGGACCTTATAGTTTAGTGGACAGAGAATATATAAGCACACCTCAAAGACATTGCAGGTTCAGTTCCACACCACCAAAGTAAAGCAAGTATTATAATAAAGCGAGCCAAATGAATTTTTTGGTTACCTAGTGTATATAAAAGTTATGTTTATACTATACTATAGTCTATGAAGCGTATAATAGCATTACGTCTTTAAAAAACAATGTATATACCTTAATTTAAAAATACTTTATTGCTAAAAAATGCTAACCATCATCTGAGCTTTCACTGAGTTATAATATTTTTGCTGTAAGGGGTCTTGCCTCAATGTTGATGGCTGCTGGCTGGTCAGGGTGGTAGTTGCTGAAGTTGGGGTGCCTGTGGCAATTTCTTAAAATAAGACAGTGAAGTTTGCTTCATCAGTGGACTCTTTCTTTATGAACAATTTCTCTGTAGCATGTGATACTGTTTGATAGTATTTTCCCACAGTAGAACTTCTTTCAAAATTGGGATTCCATCCTCCTCTCAAACACCACCACTGCTTTATCAACTAAGTTTATATAATATTCTAAATCCTTTATTGTCATTTCAACAGTCTTCCCAGCATCTTCACCAGGAGTAGGTTCCATCTCAAGAAACGACTTTCAGTGCTCATCCATAAGAAGCAGCAGCTCTTCATCCACTTGAGTTTCATCACGAGCTTGCAGCAATTCGGGCACATCCTCAGGCTCCACTTCTAGTCCTAATTCTCTTGCTGTTTCCACCACTTCTGCACTTACTTCCTCCATGGAAGTACTGAACCCCTCAATGTCCTCCCTGAGGGTTGGAATCCACTTCTTCCAAACTTCTGTTAATGTTGGTATTTTGACCTCTGCCCATGAATGTGCTCAATGACGTCTAGAGTCATGAATTCTTTCCAGGAGGTTTTCAGTTTACTTTGCCCGGAGCCATCAGAGGAATCATTGCCTATGGCAGCTATAGCCTTATGAAATGTGAATTGAATAACATTTGACTTAATTTATATTATAAATTTTATAATTTAATTTATAAACTATAGAATTTAATTATGAATTAAATAATAAGACTTGAGAGTTGAAATTACTCCTTGATCCATGGCTGCAGAATGGATGTTGTATTAGCAGACATGAGAACAACATTAACTTGTACATCTCCATCAGAGCTCTTGGGTGATGGTACTTTGTCAATAAACAGCAATATTTTGAAAGGAATCTTTTTTTTTTTTTGAGAGTAGTTCTCAACAGTGGGCTTAAAATAGTCAGTAAACTATATTATAAACATGTGCTATCATCCAGGCTTTGTTATTGCATTTGTAGAGCACAGGGCAAGTAGATTGAGCAAAATTCTTAAGGGCGTTAGGATTTTTGGAGTGGTCAGTGAGCACTGGCCTCAACTTAAAATCACCAGCTGCATTACTCTGCAATAGGAGAGTCAGCCTGTCCTTGGAAGCTTTGAAGCCAGGCAGTGACTTCTCTGTAGCTGTGAACATCCTAGATGGCATTTCCTTCCAATAGAAGGCTGTTTCATCTATACTGAAAATTTGTTATTTAGTGTAGCCACCTTCATGAATTCTCTTAGCTCGATCTTCTGGGTAACTTGCTGCAGCTTCTACATCACTTCCTGCTTCACCTTGTGCCTGTTATGGAGATGCCTTCTTTCCTGAAACCTCATGAATCAACCTCAGCTGGCTTCAAACTTTTCTTCTTCAGCTTCCTCACCTCTCTCTGCCTTCACAAAATTGAAGAGAGTTAGGACCTTGCTCTGGATTAGGCTTTGGCTTATGGGAACATTGTGGCTGGTTTAATCTTCTATCCAGACTGCTAAAATTTTCTTCAGCTCAGCAATAAGGCTGTTTCACTTTCTAATAATGCGCGTGTTCACTGAAGTAGGACTTTTGATTTCCTTCAAGAACTTCCCCTTTACATTCACAACTTGGGCCTATCTTGGCTTTCAACATGTCTTCCTCACTAAGCTTAATCATTTCTAGCTTTTTTTTTTTTTAATTTTTTTTTTCAACGTTTATTTACTTTTGGGACAGAGAGAGACAGAGCATGAACGGGGGAGGGGCAGAGAGAGAGGGAGACACAGAATCGGAAACAGGCTCCAGGCTCCGAGCCATCAGCCCAGAGCCTGACGCGGGGCTCGAACTCACGGACCACGAGATCGTGACCTGGCTGAAGTCGGACGCTTAACCACCGACTGCGCCACCCAGGCGCCCCAGTCATTTCTAGCTTTTGATTTAAAGTGAGAGAGGTGTGACTCCTCCTTTCACTTGAATACTACTGAGAGGCCATTGTAGTGTTGTTAATTGGCCTTATTTCAGTATTGTTGTGTCTCAGGGAATAGAGAGGCCCGAGGAAGGGAAGAGAGACCAGGGATTGGCTGGTCAGTGGAGCAATCAACAAACACAATGATTAAGTCTGCATTGTTAAATGGGCACAGTTCATGGCACTCCCAAACAATTACAATAGTAACAACAAAGATCACTGATCACATATCAGCATAACAAACATGATAATGAAAAAAAAAAACTTGAAATATTACAAGAATTAACAAAATGGGATAGAGACATGAAGAGAACAAATGCTGTTGGAAAAATGGCTCTGATAGACTTACTGTATGCAGTGTTGCCACAAACTTTCAGTCTATAAAAAATGCAGTAATTGGGGGCACCTGGCTGGCTCAGTCAGTAGAGCATGTAACTCTTGATCTTGGGGTCATGAGTTCAAGCCCCATGTTGGCCATAGAGCATACTTTTAAAAAAAATGCAGGGGTGCCCGATTGGTTGGGTTGGTGGAGCATATGACTCTTAATCTTGGGGTTGTAATTTGAGCCCCCAAGTTAGGTGTAGGGATTACTTAAAAATAAAATCTTAAAAAAATGCAATATCTGCAAAGCACAATAAAGCAAAGCACAACAAAACAAGGTATGCTTGTAATGTAAACCAGGACACTGTATTTATACAGAAAGGAGAGGCTTATAATGGAGGGTAGTCCAGGGGTAGCAGAGGCAAAGGAGCACGTGAAGGGAAGGCTTCACAGGGGAAATTTGAACTTGGCCGTAGGCATCAGTGCTCTGGGCACTCCATGCCTTTGTGCTTGTGTACAAAGGCCTGAAAGGATGGCAGAATTACTGGAACACAAAATAAAAGTGGCAGGGTCAGGGGATGGTTGGAACTAGTCATGGAGATACACAGGTAGGGACCAGAGGGAAGGCCTTCTATATCCCAAAGAGGTGCCTGTGGGAGATAATGAGGACCCAAAGTAGGACAATGGCCATGCCACTTCTAAGCCCCCCCAGAGAGGGAACCCAGCAGGTGGAAGAGGTTACAAGAAGCAGTGAGGGCAGTGGGCATACCTGGTATAAGTGGTTAAATCTGTTACTAGGAGACTGGAGACAGGTCCAGGCGCTGCACTACTCATCCACACAGCTTCTATCCGAAAGTTAAATAGTTATTTATGGACACTTTATTTATTTATGTTAAATGGTTATTTATGGACATTGCTTGCACTATGTTTCCAGAGGACTGCAACACAGAAACAGGTCATTTCATTGTTTTATTTAAAGTTACTGAGGGGTGCCTGGGTGGCTCAGTTGGTTGAGCGTCTGATTCTTAGTTTTGGCTCAGGTCATGATCTCATGGTTTGTGGGATCAAGGCCTGAGTTGGACCCTGTGCTAACAGCACACATCCTGCTTGGGATTCTGCTCCTACCTCGCTCTCTCTCTCTCCTCAAAATAAATAAATAAACTTAAAACAACAACAACAACAACAACTGTAAAACATCTTTAAAAAAATTTAAGTTACTAAAAAAAAAAATTAAAATAAAAAAAATTACATTACTGAAAAGGAAATGCATTCTGGGTAGTTTTCATTCATCAAAACTAGGTAAACAAAACCAAACCTTAAAAATGCATACTTTGAGGGGCACCTGCATGGCTCAGTCAGTTAAGCGACTGACTTCTACTCTGGTCACCATCTCACGGTTCATGGGTTTGAGCCCCTCATTGGGCTCTGTGCTGATGGCTCAGAGCCTGGAGCCTGTGCAGATTCTGTGTCTCCCTCTCTCTCTCTGTCCTTCCTTTGCTCACATTGTGTGTGTGTCTCTCTCTCAAAAAAAATAAACATTTAAAAAATGCATACTTTGTGATTTCTTTTTTAAAAGAAAATGTAAATATGCAATTCTTGATTAAAATGTCAACTTATTGCTATGAACATAGCAACATATTGCTAGAAAATTCTATCCTGCCTTATAGTAATTATCTTTAATTTTTCTAAACAGTTTAAAGGAGCACCTGAAATAGAACTTTAAGACTGGACCCCTACATAAACCAAAATGTAATGTAATATTTTTAACACTTTCTTATATAAACATTACCTGAAATCATGGCACAGATACCATACTCTTATTATTAAAATGGAGTTAAATAACAGTTCATATTAAAATAGAACTTTAAATTCCAATTCTATTATAACCTGAGTCTAATTAAAACTCTTTATAAAGCAGTTGGGGAAGATGTTATAAGGATTCCCATAAATGAACCAAAAACTTTAAATGCCTTTTCAGTTTTCAAAGACTGCATTAACATCTGATATAAGGCAAAAAAAAAAAAAAAAAAAAAAATTATATATTACCAAGTTATAATCCTTTTGTGAATTCTTTAAATATTACTAGTACTTTAATGTGCATGTTTTGTCTCTTCAAAGCACTATTCAACTACTGCCCATTTTATTATTATTTATCCTCTTTTTATCCTGAAAAATGGAAAGACAGGAAATTACCTCCCACCTACCCTTTTTAATGGAGAAAGTTACACTGAATAGTTTAATGTCATAGGCATTACCACACAGCTAATTGAGTAGAGCAAATATGGAACAGCCAGATCCTCTGAATCCCAAACCATTATTTCTTTTTTCCCTTGACCTTGCTGAACAGAAGGAAATTGGTGCCATATGTCTGGGCCTAAAGAACTATTTATTCAGTAAATAATGATTAGGTGTATAATTTTATATGCTGAGTACCATTTTAGACATGGGAACTTGCACACTAACAGAGCTGGCCACAAATAGGGGAGTGAGCAGAGTAAACCAATGATAAGTACTCCAGGACAGAAGTGTGCTGGGAAGAGCCCTAAAACCCAGTCTGGGGGGTAGGAGAGGCTTCCTGGTGGAGCTGGCTCCTGGGCAGAATGTTGATGAGCTGGGTTGCTGGACTGACTGGAGGCTTGTCATCATGTGTGGAAATAAAGAGTGTGGCACTTTTGAAAAACTCCCAGTATTGTGATCCAGGCCATTAAAGTGGCCTGGAGGTGTGGATTGAGAGGAAAGTGGTCAACAGAAGTAGGACTGGTAAGGGCTTAAAGTCTGTGTTGTAAACAAGCAATGGTGAGCTACTGGGGGCCATGGGGAGGGGAGTGGTATTCAGATTTCCATTTTTAAACTATCACCCTGAAGTGGTTCAGAGAAGAGAGGGTGTGGCGGACATGAGGCAGGGGAACCATCACTTAAGGAAGGAAGGTCAGTTATGACACTGCTGTTTTTATCCTCTGCATCAGTTCATTTTGAAGGCTTGAGTGGAGAGCAGTAGAAATGGAAAGAATGCATGGATTCCAGAAATGGTGAGATAAAACCAACAGGCCTAGATGACTGATTAGATGTAGGGGAAGGGTCAAATCTGGGTTGAAGGACAAGTTTGAAGATGTTGAGTTTGAAGTGCCCATGGGATAGTCAGTTGGACAAATCCAGAGCCACTGGATATTTGAATCCAAATTTCAGGAAAGATCTGGCTACAGGTATATGTGTGGGAATCATCTGGTACAGGTGCTAGCTAAAGCCAAGGCTGTGGGAGAAGTACCCGCACCAGAGGGACCGTGGAGGTAGAAAAGGGGCAGATGGCAGACCCCTGGAAACACCAGAGTTGACAGGGGTGGTGGGAGAAGAAAACAGGCAAGACCAGAGAGGGTAGCATCACTTAGGCTGAGAGAGGGGCATTGGTCAGCAGCATGAATCCCCACAGCTCAGGTGAGATGAGGATCAAACAAGCTTAAAGCTTCAAGGATGAGACATGAACTCCCATCTTCTTTCTGCAACATCAAATCTAAACTCCTTTCAGTAATGCTGTGGCACCTACCCCACTCGCTTCTTGATTACTCCCCAACAGCCCCTCTGTTTATGGGCCCACAAAGAAGCCACAGCATTCCCTTCCTGGGAATTCCCTTTTGCCCCCTTCCTGAAATGCCCCGCTCCTCACCCCTTTACTTATCTAAGTCCCAGTGTGCCCCGAGTGAGCTCCGCTCTGGAGACCTGTTTGTATTTCAGTCTACTTAATAATTATATGCAGTCCAGTGATGTTGGCTATAGATTCATGAAGTTTGAATCTTCTTGTAGGCTGCTTGGGGAAAGGGGTCTTATTTTATTCTTCCTTTGTGGCCTTTGTAGTCTGCAGTATTGTTGAGCAGGTGATCAACAGAGCTCCTCCAGAGCTCTCTAGATGATCAAAATATGACTTGAGCTTAGCCAGTTTATGAGGATTCTTCAGGAAGATTCCATTTCAGCTGTTTCAGCAGAGGAGCTGGAGCATACCCTGTGCAGAAGAGATCATTCTAAGGTAGCATGTTGGTCAGCCGATGGCCATATCAGCTCAGGGAGAAGTCATGGGGACGAGGCCAGGAATGAGGGAGGCACCCTTAGTCTGAGCTTTAGTCAGAGCTGGGACTGGAAAGGCTAGAGGTATGTGCCTGCACCAGTATCATGATGCCAACAGGTGATTTCCTCCAAGAAAGATTCTCAAACTTTCTAGTTGGCCCTTTGAAGACTATTTCTGGAAGTACTGCACACTCTGGAACAGTGAAAGTAAATCCTGTCTATGGGGGTAAACTATGGGGGACTCCACTTGACAGGGCTTCTGAAGTTAATGCTGATTTTAAAAATTATACTTTGTTACCATTGCTGTGGCTGCTCTCTGGTGAAAGGAGAATTTTATGGCAGGGGAAGGGGCAGTTGCTAAGCAAAGGACAAAGAAATAATCCGCTCTCTTTCTGACTGTTAGTTTAGAATTTTTCATTTTTCACTTCCAAAGTGTAAAAATTTAGATCCTCTTCACCCACACATAGATGACCTAGATCTTTGCAGCACCCTCATTACTGACAGATAAGACATCATATCTTGAGTCGGAGACCATTGTGGTAGTGTCCCTGCCAACTATACTCCGTGGGTGTTGGGCTCTCTCCATGGGTGTTGGGCTACACACTCCAGAGGATGGGGTTATTAAGGAGACCCTGAGGCTGGTGTGGCAGCACTTTAAAGATCCTTGGAGGGGCACCTGGGTGGCTCAGTCGGTTAAGCATCCAACTTTGGCTCAGGTCATGATCTCACAGTTCATGAGTTTGAGCCCCCCATAGGGCTCTGTGCTGACAGCTCAGAGCCTGGAGCCTGCGTCAGATTCTGTCTCCCTCTCTGTCTTCCCCTCACCCACTTGCTCTTTCTCTCTCTCTCTCTCTCTCAAAAATAAACATTAAAAATAATTAAAGATCCTTGGAAAAGAAGCTCTCATTTGCAAGGGAAATAATGATTCTGCCATTTTTTCCCCCTGTGCATCCTTTCCTTTGAAGTTAAAACCGTTAGGTCTTGTACTTCTTAATTCTAAAACCTCTCCTAGTTTATTTTCTGTAAGAGAGAACTAGAAATAATTTTCTGAAAAGAACTCAACATAAAGCCATGAAGTTAGGTTAGTGGTATGAGGACTGGAGGAACACTTGGGGTCAGAGCTCTGCAGACAGGGTTTTCTAGAAACTGACAATAAAGCAGTATCATGATCTGTCAGATCATGTCCTCAGAATGGACAGATGCCAGTTGGTTCCCATGTCTAAACTGTGTTGAGGGGCGCCTGGGTGGCGCAGTCGGTTAAGCATCCGACTTCAGCCAGGTCACGATCCCGCGGTCCGTGGGTTCGAGCCCCGCGTCGGGCTCTGGGCTGATGGCTCAGAGCCTGGAGCCTGTTTCTGATACTGTGTCTCCCTCTCTCTCTGCCCCTCCCCCGTTCATGCTCTGTCTCTCTCTGTCCCAAAAATAAATAAAAAACGTTGAAAAAAAATTAAAAAAAAAAAAAAACTGTGTTGAGTTCCAACCATTAGACAATCAAAACCTGAGTTTTCAGTCTTTAGAAATTCACTTGCTTTGTTTGGTTTATAAGAACCTATTGTCCCAGACATCCTATTTTGAGGAGACAATGATGGGCAGAAATTGTACAGACATGTGTTATTTAACTTTAGATGTGGAATTGTCTCCAATTGGTTTGGGTGCCCAGGGATGATGGAAACACCCTTGATCTTAGACAGCAATGCTAAGGTGGAGCAATTCTACAGCTCATATCCCCAGTGACTCACCTTTACTTTTCCCAACCACAAAATCAGACCAATATTTCTGATTTTTCTCTCTACTTCACAAGAGATGGAAGAAGCCTGTATCTAAAGAATAGAGCTCTTTAATTCCCCAGAGCTTCAACAAAGCCCAGCTCCCCCAGGCCACATACTTCTCAGCCAATAGCTACCAGACAACTTGAAACATTGCCCCATGTCCTAGGCCCAGCCATGCAGTGCGTCCACTTGATCCTAGGGCTGGCATACTCCATCTGTTCCCACCATTCCCTGTCCCTCTCCTTTACCCCTGCTGTGTTGTCACCAACTGCCACTGGAGTTTAGTTGGAGGAGTCTTAACTCAGGCTCTCGGATCCTCCTGCTGGCTGACAGCAGAAGCACTGCTTAGCTTTTTCTTTTGTTTTCTCTTTCTTTTCTTTTCTTTTCTTTTCTTTTCTTTTCTTTTCTTTTCTTTCTCTTTTCAATTTTTTTTAACGTTTATTTATTTTTGAGACAGAGAGAGACCGAGCATGAACGGGGGAGGGTCAGAGAGAGAGGGAGACACAGAATCTGAAACAGGCTCCAGGCTCTGAGCGGTCAGCACAGAGCCCGACGCGGGGCTCGAATTCATGGACCGCGAGATCATGACCTGAGCCGAAGTTGGACGCTCAACCAACTGAGCCACCCAGGCACCCCTTTTCTTTTCTTTCTTTTTTTTTTAAATGAATTAAGGTATTCTGATGACTGTTTTTTTCCTCTCTCCCACTCTCCCTCTTTTTGTCCTTCTGACTCCATAATCCTTAGTAAGCATTTTATATTTTAGAGTTTCTCATTTAACCATCACAACTATCCATATGGTATGCAGAATTATTACTCCCATTTTACAGATGAAGACACTGAAGCCTGGACAGCTCTATAACTTGCCCTGTTACCCAGAAAGTAGCCCCAAACCAAGGATTGACTCCACGTCTCCCTGAGCTTTTTTTTTTTTTTTACATTTTATTAATTTTCATGCCCTACATTTTAGATCATTATCTAATTTTTTTCTTTTTCAATATTGATTAAGAAATGTGAGTCAGAAGATTACATTTTCTTCACTAAAATTAGTAATACTTTGAGAAGCACTTGCTGTATCTCTCCCAGCAGAAGGGCTCTGAAGGAAAGGAGCCATTTCAATGAATCAATCAGATTTTGAACTGGTCTGAGGAAAAGAGGTGAGGAAATATGAAGTACAGAAGGTAGCTGTATACATGCTGAAAATCCATTTCTTTACCAAAAAAATTCACATGAAATTTTGCAGCTCTTTTGTGATATATTTTGTGAAATAATTGCTATGCTCCTCTGGCTCATCTGTCATGTAAAAAAAATTCTAAGTGTAAGTTAAACATTTTTGAGGTCTAAAATTCACTGGGTACAGATTTAGGTGCCCAGGAGAGCAAATGCAAAACGACTTACTTTCCAATTTAATTTAAAAAGAAAACAAAACAAAAAACACCCCCCCCCCCAACTTTTACAGTTAGATTTTTATGTTGAATTTAGGCCAGGTGTTAATTTTGTTTAACTGTTAAAGTATTTCCCAGAATATGTATTGGTCTTCACCAACCAAATTGATGACTCATTTGCCTATCTTTACTCTGAAGTTCAAGTTTCTACTGCTTATCTCAGATTTTCAAGTTACTGGTGAAATTAGTGGATATTTTAAGATCAGGTGGTCAAGAAATGTAAGCTGTCATTAGTAACATCAATATTTATCATTTTTAATATTTCAATATAATGTCTCATACTATTAAAGCCTGTCTGGTAACTACAGTTTAATAACATCTGGGAAACTTCAGGGTACCTCTAAAGGTACCCTTACGTACCTTCCTGATACCATTAAGACAGGCTGGTTAACAGCCCTATCTTACAAGATGTGCCTTCACACCGCAGTGGGTAGTAGAGACGAAACCCCAATCTTAGGGTGGTAAGGGGGGCGGGGGTCTTAGTCCAACTCGATTACGTACCGATGAAACAAAAATGAGGCTCAAAGAAGCTGTCTGCCGCTCCCCGGCTCCCCTAACGCACTCGAAGCCCTAAGCAACCCCACGGCCCTCGCCGCCTCTGCCCCGTCCGCCTGTCTCTCGGTTTGCCGACTTTCCTCTGTTCTCTGCAGGTTGCCGCCCCGCCGGCCGCCATGACGACCGCCATCTTGGAGCGCCTGAGCACCCTGTCGGTGAGCGGGCAGCAGCTGCGCCGCCTGCCCAAGCTCCTGGAGGACGGCCTTCCCAAGATGCCCTGCACCGTCCCCGAGACGGACGTGCCCCAGCTCTTCCGGGAGCCCTACATCCACACCGGCTACCGCCCTACGGGCCACGAGTGGCGCTACTACTTCTTCAGCCTCTTTCAGAAGCACAACGAGGTGGTCAACGTCTGGACCCACCTGCTGGCCGCCCTGGCCGTCCTCTTGCGATTCTGGGCCTTCGCTGAGGCCGAGGCCTTGCCGTGGGCCTCCACCCGCTCGCTGCCCCTGCTCCTCTTTATCCTGTCCTCCATCACTTACCTCACGTGCAGCCTTCTGGCCCACCTGCTGCAGTCCAAGTCGGAGCTCTCGCACTACACCTTCTACTTCGTGGACTACGTGGGCGTGAGCGTCTACCAGTATGGCAGTGCCTTGGCTCACTTCTTCTACAGCTCCGACCAGGCCTGGTACGAGCTGTTCTGGCTCTTCTTCTTGCCAGCAGCTGCCTTCTGTGGCTGGTTATCTTGCGCCGGCTGTTGCTATGCCAAGTATCGCTACCGCAGGCCTTACCCAGTCATGAGGAAGATCTGTCAAGTGGTGCCGGCAGGGCTGGCCTTCGTCCTAGACATCAGCCCCGTGGCACACCGCGTGGCCCTGTGCCACCTGGCTGGCTGCCAGGAGCAGGCAGCCTGGTACCACACTCTCCAGATCCTCTTCTTCCTGGTCAGCGCCTATTTCTTCTCCTGCCCGGTTCCTGAGAAGTACTTCCCGGGTTCCTGTGACATTGTGGGCCACGGGCATCAGATCTTCCACGCCTTCCTGGCCATCTGTACGCTCTCCCAGCTGGAGGCCATCCTCCTGGACTACCAGGGGCGGCAGGAGATCTTTCAGCAGCGCCACGGCCCCCTGTCTGTCTACACGGCTTGTCTGTCTTTCTTCTTCTTGGCGGCCTGCAGCGCTGCCACCGCAGCCCTCCTGAGGCACAAAGTCAAGGACAGGCTTACAAAGAAAGATTCTTGAGGCTGGCAGGTGGAGTGAGATGTGGAGGCAGCCTGTCGTGATTTGGGGAAAAACCCAGTACAACATTAGGAGTTGACTTTTTGTCTTTTAAGAGTTGCTTTTAAATTAATACATATTTCCAAGGATATGCCGTGGCATTGGAAAGCCAAAGGATTCAAGAATTTTGTTGTTATAGTTGTTGCTAATAAAAGGAGTATTACTTTTTCCTCTGTGTCATAGCCTTACAAGATACAGGAAGGGAAGGGACCTTGGCTAAGATTCATGGGACACTAAATTAAGGGTGATCTTTCTGCCCGAAAACGTAGGGGAATTCTGACTTTGGCCTCGAGGGGCAAGTCCTGGAGCTGAAGGGATAAAAAAGTTGGGACTGGAAAGTAAGTGTGTGGCTGGTCCACACCGTATTGGAATGGCCATCCTACTGTGTTGGTTTTTGGTAATTGAATAAATTGAGCCAAGAACTCGATTTCATTTGGATTTCAGATTGTCCAGGGTGGAGAAGTCAGAATCTTCAAAATGACTCAGTGAAACCCTTAGACATAATGAATTGCTCCGTTCATCTGATTTCTGGTCCCTTCTCTCTTGCCCTACTCTGCCACTGACTCTTTTCTCAGGATGATGTCTGCCTGGCTGTTTTCTCTGCAGTGTTGTCACTCCCATCTGTACCTTGCATGGTAATATAGAGGAATATGAAGGAGTCATATTTCCAGGAAATGCTTGGATCCATGTGGACATTCAGAAAGCTTATTCTCATATAATAATAATAATGTAAATGGTACTAGAAAGTGCAGTGCCAAGAGCCATCAGGAGACCCAGCCAGTAAGCATGGATACTGTTTTGTGTCATAGGACACTTCTGTTTTATACCTGTAGACTGCAGTACTTGAAATCTATTAGGGCTGCCTTACAGGCCAGAAAATCTGGGGCTTGTGCTAGGGAATCTCCAGATTTGGGCCAACATGTTAAAAAAACAAAACAAAACAAAACAAAAACTAATAGAGCGAAGTAGTTCTGAGGGTCCCTGTAGGGACTCGATTATTTCAAGAGGAATCCAGGGTCTGGCCTCTTAACTAGATGCCACCACATAAAGGACCCACATAACTACCCTGGTTTAAGGTCCTCCAGCAGGTGGATAACCACCTCAACTTAGACCTGAATCCTTAAAATAATCAAGCCCCAGGACAGATGAACATGTGTGCTCACTGTGGGTTAATGCCTGAAGGTTCCTTTGGGTAAGGATGGTGAACCAGGTACTCTGTAGCTAGAATTTTCTTTTGCCCAGTAGCTTCTATGGGATAAGCGGTACTTGCGATTGATGTGTTCTGGCCGCACAGCCTTCTCTGAGGACTGATTTATGTACTAATCCTGTGAAGGGGGCTGTGTTGACAGAGGAGCCATGGGAGTATTCTCAGAGGCCATGCTTCCTATCAGGATAAGGTCTCTGTTTACTACAAAGGAAACTGCTTTGTTTTCAGGCCAGTTTGATGAAATTTTTCTGTTACTAGGTTATTTTGTTATCTTCACGTCTTTGTTTTCTTCCTTTCTCTGAGAGATTTGTGGATTTTGTGCCTTATAAATGGAAATGTATGAACACTTTACTTAATATATGGCCATGTGGAATTTTCAGTTTTGGGTTATAGGAATAAGGAAAAAAAGAATGCATTGCTTTTCAACCGGTGGATGAAAAAACGTCAGAACACCAGAATTACTTATCATTCAAAAGACTCTGTCAACCTGCATTTTGGCAAAAACCAAACAAACAAAAAACCACTCAACTGAAGCTTTCCTATAATCTTCATATCAAGAAAGCATATGTCTTGTCTGCTACATGGAGTTCCTAGATGGATTTCTTTGTTAATTCTTAAATACCTGAACTTCTGTGCTACCCAAGTGTCTTACATAAGCTTCTGGTGTCTAGTCCAAATTCATCACAAAGTTGGCAAAACTGAAGCCAGTTGAACTAAACAAGGGAATGGGGGGGGTTGTACAAACACATCGCAAGAGGGTCAGTTTTAAATGGGGACTAGAAAATGTTTGAAATATTCACTTTTACGATTCAAAGACCGTATTTTAAAAGTTGGGAGGAAGGTTTAAATCAAGCTCTTGGATATGGTGGTGGTCCTGTTGGATGTAGATCTTCAGGCCAAAGGCGGGTACTTTTTAGAAGAGAAAGCCGGAAAGAGAGCAGTGATCTTCAAATGCGGGTGACAGAGCAAGGCCAGCTGACACACTGTAAATGGTCTGTGACCAGTTCAGATAGACTAACCTCTTAAGGTATTGCCATGAAATTATTACTTTAATTTGCACAGGTATTGGTCCTCCAAGTGATTGGAAATTTTTAAAAAAGTATAAAATTTTTCACCAGAGATATTTGAGGAGCACTGGGGACTAGGTATCTCATTAAAACACCAGTATCTTATTCAAAATATATAAACACAGAAAATGCAGATGGTTTAAACTACTCAGACTTTTGAAGGATTAAAGACTCCTTTTAAAACATTTGCATTAAAATGAGTGTATCAGCAAGGAACAGACTTCGTTTATTTAAAAGAAGTAATTAAGTATTTGATAAAGGAAGTTATTTTACTCCACCGTAGCCTCACCAACAGTTGACATCTGGAAATTCTGCCAGTTATCTCTCTGTCTCTATTAAAATGTAAATGCCTCTGGAAAACTTAAACGATCAGTCATTTACATCTTGTGAATAAAAATTTTGATGGATTTGTATGAGGCCGTACTCAAGGTAAGGAGATGGGGTATCAGGACACAGCAGATGGGGACACATTTGCCTATTTCCCTCTTGCCTAGTACTTCCTGCCTTGTAATTACCAATGAGCTAATGTTAGTACGCTTCAGATGTTAAAGTTTCATTTCCCACCTCTGCTAAAAGTACCTCACTCATTAACAATATTCTCAGTCCTCTAATTGGAATCTTGAAATAGTAGGAGCTCAGGCTGTGGAATGAAGGTAGCTCATTCCTGATTCTGTTGCCCCCTGTCCACAAAATGGTACCTTATCTTAATGTTAAGTATATTGTGTTCTTCAGATGCTGCACTGTAGTTTCAAGCTGGCCCTCCAGATGGCGCTCATGTCTTAGCATGGCCATTGTATCCAAATCTTTGGGCTATGAATTGTGTTGGTCCTATTGTTTTGCTTGATTGCTCCGCAAAGAAAAAATGGAACTATTTTCTGTTTATATAAATCTACTTACACGAATGACCATTAAACAGATTTTGTATATGGATTGTTGTACTGTCAACAATTATCTTGTTTCTTTGACAAGGTTCTTTAAAAAAAAAAAAGTTTACTTATTTTGAAAGAGAGAGAGTACAAGCAGGGAAGAGGCAGAGAGGAGAGACGGAATCCCAAGTAGGCTACACGCTGTCAGCACAGAGACCCTGGAAGGGCTCAAACTCACCAATGGTGAGATGATGTCCTGAGCTGAGATCAAGAGTCAAGATGCTTAACCGACTGAGCTACCCAGGCACCCCTCTTTGACAAGGCTCTTGACAAAGGCTACTTTGACAAGGCCCGTCTTAAAGAAAGGTTTTATCTAGACAAACATTGCCAGGAGGAGGAGGTCAGGACATTTTATATTCACCAAGAAGTAGGAAAATACAAAGGCTTAAAACATCTTCATACCCCAACCCCCAAAATACATATAACACACCTGTGAGTAGATCATATTGCCACCCCCAAAAGCTATGGAGTTGATTTCTCTGAGGATTTCCATCTAATTCAATAAATACTTCTAGTTTTATGAACAATAGTGCTAAAGATTTCAAAATTTTGAATTGATGGACTATATTTTTAAATCTAAAAATTATGAATTATAATTATACTATAACAGCTATTATAATGGATGTATTGTGGAATGTGGCACCTATGAACCAAAGGATTTTGTAGCCCAACTCTTATATTTAAATAGCTGTGAAAACAAAGTCATTCTCCAGGCTACTCAGCTTTAGGCCATAGTACAATCACAACGGTAAGAAAACACCATTTGCCTGGGTTGAGGCGCTGATGGAATTATGGATGTCCTTCTTGCCCAAACCCTTTTCATGACCAATAGGGGCCCTAGGTAGTTTGCAAATGCTTCTGTTGTCACTGCTAATAGTTTAACCACTCTTCAATTCAGTAATTGAATTGCTCAAGTATGTATGAGCATCTGCTGGTGGCAGGCACCATGTTAGCTCTGGAGATACCACAGTAAGAAAAACAACAACAACAACCAGGGATCCTTCTACAGAGAGTTTTCAGATTGCTAAATGAAAACCAGCATCTTTCCATGGTGGGCCATCACAGGGTACCCCTCTAGGTCTTGATCCCAGTCTGAGGGCCAGATGGCAGGCCAAACCCAGGGGAGGCTGGGACTTGCTTTGTGCCAGAACATTTTCAAAAGGAATGAGCTCTTTTCCTCCCTCCCCCCCCCCCCCCCACCCCAGAGGCTAGAAATATCTTCCCCACCAGCAAGGCTGTCACCTGTGGCCACCTCAAACCTTGTTACTCCCATTGCTTCTCTAGCCCTTTTCGCTGTCCTGAGTATAGGTCCCTGATTTGGAAAATTGGAAACAGCATGTTGCACTCTAGCTGCCTCCTTTAAAAAAAGAATAACCACCTTATCCTTTAAGGAATTTTTATCAAAATAATATGGAAGGGAAAGCATTGCATTTAAAAGAAATTCATTTAAATATTAACTTCAAGAGCTTATCTATCTCAGGTAAGGGCTTTTCTTACCTAACATGATCTCATAGGAAGAGGTATGCACTGTATTTTAGACTCCAGGAGGCCTTGACCAACTCAAAGGCTGCAGAATAACACCTCAGATCTTATCATGCATTATGCTTTCCAAAAAATTTCCACATCCATTTGAGCTTGTACATAATTGTTTGAAGGAAGGCCAACAAGATCTCCATTAAACTAGAAAACACGCTAAGAAAGTGGAAGGATTGGTTCAAAGTCACATAACTAGTTGTAATGTTTAAACTCAAATTGATTTCTTCTTCAGACAAATATAGGGCTCAGCTAATCAGAAACATCAATACCCAAATATTTGCAGAGCCCTTTACAGTGTGTGAAGTACTTTTACCATTGTGCATACTTTAATCTCATTTTAACTTTTGACCCTAAATACCTCATGAATAGCTAGGGTTGTATGGTTTCTTTGCAGGTTAAAGTGACTTACTTTACACTTGTCCTTGGGTGCCAAATAAAGCATTCTTTGCACCTCACAGTCTTCTCAGAGCCCAAAAGGTCATTGGCTACAGGCCTTTGGTGGCCTGGAGTATAATATCAAATCTCACTCTCCAGTGACAGGTTCTTGAAAATACCTTGATTCCTTGGATAAGAAATTCCTCTAGTATTGATACTCTTCCCAAGATTCTGCAAGCCCTCCCTCTCATCTTTCATTAGGATTTTCAGTTCCTCAAACAATTGGATCTCCCAGGGATTTTGACAAGTGATATGACTTTGAATATAGGATTTAAAAAAAAATACTTCTCTGCGTTATAAAAAAAGTTACACAGATTTAGCAGAAAGTCCCCCATTTATCATTTTCAAGTAATATGTGCTTATTAAAGAAAATGCAAAAAAAATAGGGAAAAAAGATAATCCATAGACCCATCACTAAAATAAATCTCTTCCGGGGAAAAATAAGGCTATGGCAAAATGTTGTTAATGATAAGTAAATTAGCAGTGTCACATAAAACTCCAAGAAAAAACAGAAATTGGGATCTAGAAATTTTAAGCAACCTAATACTTCCATTCTTTTGTGCATAATCAACAGTCTCTGGCTCAGTGTACAGGAATACCAAGATAGTTATATTACACTCCCTTCAGACATTACACTATGTAGGTAATTTGATGATACTGTGGCTGAGATACAGGCTCATGTACCAAAGCCAACGATACATTATCTTGTATTGAAAGAATTCTCTGAAATGCCTCTCCTGAATCAAGCCCTCCAAGAAAACCCTGCTAGAAAGACTTTCCCTGGAGGGGAGGCCTAGCCTGTTGAACTGGTGATTATGTGATTCACTTACAGCCACTCCACAAACACTGAACACCACTAGGTGCCAAGCCCTGTTCTAGGCACCAGGAATACAGCAATGGCCAAAACACACAAATCCTTGCCCTTAGGGAGCTTGCATTCAGGGGTTGGAGGATGGGTAGGACAAACAATGAACCAAATAAGTAAGTTATGTAGTATGTTAGAAGGTGATAGTGCCAAGGAGAAATCGCAAGAATAGGCCAGAGGGTCAGGATGGGTGTGCAATTTTAAACAGGATCAGGGAAGACTACAGAAATAGGTGAGGGAGTTGGCTCTGTTTCTCTCCCAAGCAGATGCAAAAAGTGTAAGGGCCCTGAGGCCAGAGCATGCTAGGAATAGCTGGAGGCTGGCATGAACAGAGAGAGAGAGAGAGAGAGAGAGAGAGAGAGAGCAGTAGACAATGCAGACAAGTTGTGAGAGCCCTGTAAGCACTTTGGCTTTTACTATGACTTCAGGACAGGGTACGCTGGGAAAGAATTCTGCTCAAGAAAAGTCACGGTCATTGTTTACTTACATGGACTAATTACTAGTTGCACATTACCTTGCCTGTAGAAAACAGTAAATCTTGTGCCCTGCAATCTACACTAAACCAGGTTATCATCAAGCTAATCCATCTGTGGGCTGGTCACATGGACTCTGTATTCTCATGGACACTCTCTGGTACTCACAGAATTCTTCCCAAATTTTTCTTAGCATTTTTTTAAGTGCTCAGAATGCTGAGTTCCACTTCCCAGATAGGCTTTGAATGTTTCCTTGTTCTACTGACATTGGTTTGTACTCTGGGTAGTCCTCTGGGCAAAAATGTAATGAAACATCCAAGGCAGAGTCTATAAACTAGGAATAATAACATCAACAGTTTACATTAGCTGGTGCTCACTCCTTGCCAAGTCCTTAGCTGAGCTATTAGATTCTTTCACTTAACCCTTCACTTACAACCCTATGAGATAGATATTATTGTCTCCATTCTCAAATGTGGAAATTGATAGATTAGGTAAGTTTGCCCAGGACTACTTGGCTAGTAAGTAATGGAATCTCACAGAAACTCAGGCCTTTGAATCCAGAATCCATATTCTTAACCAAAACAAAGTAAATGTAGAAGGTTTTCCGGCCTAACTTCCCCATTGACGACTGTGTGAACTAGAAGTGTAGAATTGAGAAGAAAATGTAATGTGGGTTTTTGTTTTTGTTTTGTTTTGCCCTGATAAATGAAATAAACCTGAAGATGCAATTCTTGTTTCATTTCTAGACACTTTGGCCAAGCATAATCCTTAGGCTGTTATTGATGGTGAAATTCTTAAATGTACTTCTGTGCTAGAAGCCAATGCAGACCTAGTCACATTACAAATGTCAGTCTCAGGGGCCATCTGTGACCATTCAGAAAAATTCCAAGGTATCAAACCAGCTTTAAGAACCACTGACTATCCTCAATTATTTCCCTACATTTCTCTAGTGAACCCTTCCTCATCTTCAGGACCTATTAAATATATCCTATTATTCATTAAAGTGAATTTGAGCACTATTCTGAGCTAATGCAATTTCCTTTCCTTAAAGACAACTATGGAAACATGCAAAGCATCTCCACTCAGTGTTTTTTTCTTTTTACAAGAACAAATCATTTTGGAATCTTACTAATTTTACTGTGGGAAAAGCACCTTAGCACAAAGTTTGTTTTCAATAAGTACTAGTGGCAATCATTGTCATAATAATTATTAATATTTCTATCACTTTATGCAGTGCAGGGTGCTGGGGGTTCTATACAAAAGTGTCCACATTTTCCACGGGGTATAAAAGTATCTCACCAGACTTGCAGCTCTCTGCCTTTGGGAGGGATTTCTCTCCACTCATAACAGATTAAGACATGTTTTATTTTCCCAGGATGCTGCATATGTTCTGCGTAGCTTTCACTGTTTTCAAATGACCACATGACCGCAAAGCAATTAGTGACCATTAATTCTGGTTCAGGCTTCTCATTTTTGAGATGAAATAACCAGAATCTCAGGTAGGTAAGTTGTCTGAGCTCAAACAAATATTTATAGTACAATAAGGACATGAATGTGGTTCTCAAGACCCCAACCTGGTGTTTCATTTTCTGTTCCATGCTACATACGTGAAAAAGGAAAAGGAAGAGTGTTTGAGATATGCAACAGAAGTATCAACAGAAATGCAAGCATTTCCCCCTTGTTTCAAGGTTGGCACTTACCTGAATTAATGAATTTGCCTGTTCACCTTTGGAATCTACAACTATAATGGATATTACTGCCACATTGCTCTCACATATCTCTATCTCCATACTATTAAACCCTTATTAGGTCAGAGATGTCTGACAAGCAGGATGGCAAAGTCAGTGATACCTCACATGCCGAAGGAGGAAGATCTTTTCCATCTGAGAGAGGATTGAGGCAGAGTGTAAGAAATACTCAACTGGGAACTAGACTTTAACTAATGGTTTCTCAACCTTTTTTGGTCTGGCGATATCTCATCAGTAAAATGAGCGGGCTGGATTGTGTCAATCGATTCCCAGGTTTTTTATTGTGACCATGTAAAAAATACCTAGAATATGAATATGTATATATCTTGAAGACTTTTTCAGCAAATTATTCCTATCCATATAACATTGGATACATCCTGATAATTAATATTCTATTTGTTCCTTTTTAAAAAAAAAAAAAAAACTGTTGGGGCGCCTGGGTGGCGCAGTCGGTTAAGCGTCCGACTTCAGCCAGGTCATGATCTCGCGGTCCGTGAGTTCGAGCCCCGCGTCAGGCTCTGGGCTGATGGCTCGGAGCCTGGAGCCTGTTTCCGATTCTGTGTCTCCCTCTCTCTCCCTCCCCCGTTCATGCTCTGTCTCTCTCTGTCCCAAAAATAAATTTAAAAAGTTGAAAAAAAAATTAAAAAACAAAACAAAAAACTGTTGTCACAATCCATTGAGTTGATTTTAACAGCTGCTAATGGAGACTGGCATGTTTGAAAAATACTGGGTGATCTCCAAGTTATTCACTCATTCACTTGGTCATTTTACAGCTGTTCATTGAGTATTTATGAGGTGTTAGCACTGTGATGGGATCCAGGAAAATGGCAATGAACAAAACAAAGAACCTATCCTTGTGACACTTATATCCTGTGAAATCTGATTCTGTGAGGTAATGTTTCATAGGCTTTTTCAGAGAGAAAGGAATTCCAATTCAATCAGCTAAAGTCATAGAATGGGTTTGACTTAAGGGAGAAAAAAGCAGCTGAAACACAAATTTTTTGAAACCCCTGGCAGGAACCCACCATCAGGCCAAAATCATCTGAACCCAAATTGTATGCATTTGCATCAAATGAAGATTTCCTGTGGGTCCTAAATCTGCTCCTGTAACTGCTTGGAAGTCCCTGAGGATGTTTCTTTTGCCCTTTACCATATTTTGCAAAGATCAAGGTGGCTCGACTGGGCAGTCTTTTTAGATAAGAGATTCCAGAAACCACAGAGTGGTGGAAATGAATGCTAGATAGCACTCTGACTGAGGGACACTCCCCTGCAAAGTCTTACCCCTTTGTTCATACATTAGCCACATCCCCAGCACTTTCAAACCTACAGGTTTATAATTGAATTTTCCAGAAACAATGCTGTACCATTTTTATTCAGCAGAGGGAAGTAGAGCACCCAAAATCATTGCATAAATATCCGAGGGACACACACACACACACACACACACACACACACACACACACATGCTTGATATATGTCCTGTAAATTTAGGCACTGAAGAATAATATCACAGGATTGAAAACAAATTCTGGGAAAAACCCTGAAAAAAGGAGACTTATTTTAGATAACTGCTGTATTTTAGCCTCTGCCAGTCTGATATCTCCCAGGAACTGCTAAGAGATAGCCAGCATGAGGCCCTCTTTTCAGTTTGGCCTGCTGGCAGTCTAATCTTTCCCTATTTTCCTTTCCCCAAGTTTTGAAACACCTGCTAAGTCATGCAATGTCTCTGTGGTCTTCTGAGCCCGGCTTGATGCACAGCCTTCAGACCATAGCACTTTTTACTTCAGCTGCCGGGGATGGTCTGGGTCCTGCTCTCTCCTACATATTGCAAAAAGTGGAAAATAGCACAAATCGAAGTGTGATACATGCTGAGTTGTCAGTCATGTTTGGGAGAAATGAGATATAAACTTAATCACACAAAATGTCAGGGTTCAAGCAGTTTTCCAAAGCCCTATCATTATTTTTTAATTTTCCCCCCACTTCTTTACAGACTTGTCCCGTGCTTTTTAGCACTGATGCAACCACTGCCTGGCTTCCTCTCCTCAGAGGTGATGGCATTTTTAAGAGGCCAAGGAAGGTTTTACTCGCCATGCATTTCTAGGGTCCAAAAGGAGTTAAAGCATTTAATCATTTAACTAGTGTGTTCTTCTGGAACAGAAAAGCATTTCAGCAGAGGCCACTCCTCAAATAGAAACAGATGCCACAATGGACAATAGGCTTAGGCATGACTTACCCTTTCCAGTCCCCATGGACTCCTTCCCTACCCAAGTGTAACCATACAGTTAGTCTAGAAGGGCTCTTTCAAGTGTGACCATAGATTTACTTTTATTAAGATACAGGGGAGGGCAGGATCATATAACTGGTAAGACTTTAAGGTTATCATCAAGAGTCAGCAAGGATTATAGCTCCAGTGTTTCTGGGTACTCAGCATCAGTGAGGTGGAAAGAAGTGAGAGAAGCATCTTCTCTTTGAAAGTTGAACTTGCCATTTTGAAATATTCTCCCAGTAGCTGGCTTCCATCCTAGGTCAGTGGCTAAGATATAATGCAATGGACAGATACTTTTAAAGCTTTCAGAAAGTTCAACAATGCTAATGCACTGATTTTTAAAAAAAAAGCACTAAATGCCTGCATTAAGGTAATATACTAATAGAAAATAAAAGAAAATTTTAAAGGTAAAAAAAAGGGAAGGGACAAAAACAGGAAACAGAAGTAGTAAGGAGAGAGGAGGGGTTAGCAAAAAAGAAACTGAGCAGGTTGTGGTAGCTAGCCACCAATAACTGCTTCAGGGGGTGCCTGGGCAGCTCAGTAAGTTAAGCCTCCAACTTTGACTTTGGCTCAGGTCATGATCTCACAGTTCATGGGTTTGAGCACAGCGTCCTGCTCTGTGCTGACAGCTCAGAGCCTGGAACCTGCTTTGGATTCTGTATGTGTGTGTGTCTGCCCCTCTCCTGCTCACGCTCTCTCTCAGAAATAAAATAAAAACATAAAAAAAAAAAAAATAACTGCTTCAGGTGCCACCAGTGGATTAATGTCATAGTCCCCCTGAGCTTCATGCCCATTACTGAAACTCAACAGGGGGATTTGCTCTGACAAGCAGCAATAAAACTAAAGCTGTTGACTATATTAGCAGTAAACTACCCGTGACATGGAGATATGCTTCCTGGGTCAGGCTTGGCTATTCTATCATGTTCCTGAAGTGGCTCATTATCAGAAACAGCTGTTATAAAAATCAGATTCCTGGGTTCTATTTCACACCTAAAGAATCCCATGTCTGGGCGTCAGGATTTTGTTTGCTTTTTGTTTTTATCTTTAAGCTTTCCAGTGGTGATGGATAGTTGTTGTTGTTGTTTCTCTTTCCTGAAAATGTTTCAGGAACAGGATTACATTTAAGGCATAATAATTTAAACAAGTTTTACAAAAATCACCAAAGGTGAGAATACCTACTACGATCCTGACAATATTTCACCCATTTGCTTCTTTCTTTAGGACTTAGTTTTCTCTTTGAAGGACATGCATTTCCCCTTGTTCAGATCTTTGCATTGCAGCTGCAGATAGGTGTAGAGATCAGAATTGAGATTAGCACTCTGTAGCCCTAAGGTTACCGTATATTGAGTCTCCTGAGGCGAACATGCAAGGCCCAGTCTTCGGAGAACCGAGAGGGAGTAGAGAGGCAGGGATCCACACAGGTAAAGATGGTAAAAAGATAATGCGGCAGTGGGAGGATTAGGGACAAGACGGCTGCATTAGTTCTTTGGACATCCGTGGGCCAGAGACACAACCGTGAATAATCCGCAGCCCCTCTCCCAACAAGCACAGGCCCGGGGTGCCACTTTCAACCGGAACCAACCATTTACACTTCAGTGTGAACTGGGACAAGAACCCTTTTCCCAGGGCTGGGAGAGGTGAGGTCCCGAGCTCAAGGCGCTGGCGGGGAGCGTGGAGAACCCGGTGAAAGGAAGCACCTTCCCCTCCACCGTAACTCATCTAAGGGACCGCTCCCCCCGCTCTGGACCTTACAGCAACGATGGCACCCTCTCTGCGGTCACGTCCTTCCACCCCGCCCCGCAACGCCCCAGTCGCAGCCACTGAGTCCATAGCCACCTCTCAAACGGAACGCCGGATCCTGGGGGCGGCGCATGCGCTCACTCCTTACACCCGCTCCTCAGGCCCCGCCCCCAAGCGCGGCGCTCCGGAAGTTTGGCATTACCATGGAGCTTCCAGAGGCCCACAGACGCGGCTCGTCGCCCCGGCAACTGGGGCGCCCAACACCCTACCCGGCTGGAGGCGGCAAAAGCGGCCGCCATGGTGTCCAACCCTGTGCATGGCCTGCCCTTTCTCCCGGGCTCGTCCTTTAGGGACCCCACGGTGAGGACTTCTCTGCCCAACCCCCACCTGGCCCCACGCGCAGGCGGCCTCGAGGGCTCGCTGCTTAGCGCACCTGCTGCCTCCTCCTCCCAAGATTGCCCTGTGGCCCTTCAAACCCGTCCTCTGTCCCCACCTGTTCTCTGCCCGCCTCCACAATGCCGTCGTCCTCCTCCTCTCTCTCCCATCCTTTGCCCTCGGCTTCATCCTCTAGTTTTTCCACTCCACCTGGGCAGGACATTGGCCTCCTTGTTCTCATCCTCCTAGCTGCGTTCTTCCTCCTACCCTGTTACTCTAGTCCCTGCCTCTTCTCCCTCCAGATCTCAGTTTGCCCCAGTTTCCTCCCTAGCCCATTGTCCCACCCCGTATCCCTCTCTGCCCAGCTCCCTTCGTAACCGCGCTCAGTTCCCCAGCCTAGCCCCTTTTCCCACTCAGCCTCCCTACAACTTCGTCCTCCTTCCCACAGCCCCATCTCACCCATCTTCCCTGGCCCATCATTCCCGCCCGCCTCCTTCCTCTTCCTTATCCTGGACCCAGCAGTCTTGCCCCCTCCCAGCTTGGTTTCCTGCCTTCTGTATATCATTTCCACTCATTCTCCTCTTTCCGCCAGGTCCTTTTCCGCAGTCTCTGCCCTCCTCGTTTATGCTTCTACCTAGCCCCATCCCCTTTCCGTTCAGCACTCCTGCCTTGTCTACAACTTAGTCCCACCTTCTCTCCAGCCCTGTTTTATCTTCTTTCACAACTTCGGGTTTCTCCAAAAGTCAGACTTTTGACACTTGCCTATCTTCCTCCCAAACCATACCTCCCCGCTTTGTAGAAGATAATTCCATCCCGTCCCTTCAACCACAGTTGATTAGTTGATTTTTTTTCTTCCCCAGTTCTATTCTTTTCTCTCTAACATTTATACAAAAGATTCCTGACTAGATTGTTTTGCTCTTTCCCTACTTTAACTGTTTTTAGTTGTGTTCTGTAGACAAAATTGCAGGGGTGGGGGGCGGGGGGAAAGCTTGTTTTTGTTTTTGTTTTTTTCTCCTTCTGACATAGTTTAGCCCTTGACAAAATTATTTATTATTTGTTTCACTTCAGACATGGTTACTGAAACATGTTTGAAGATTAATATTGAGATTCAGTAAGCTATCATAGATGAGATGATGATAATTTGTATAGTTTAATAATTTAAGTTATAAGTTCCTTTCCATGGGTATAAAGGTAAGATAAAATATGTAGTCAACTTATTTTCTTTGGGAGACTGAATTGAAATTGAAAGTTTGGTGAAGGAGTTTGAATTCTGAGTCTCTTCTTGATAATTATTCCTGCATGAAGACACAGCATTATAGAGTTTTTGCTTCAGTGGAGTTTTCCATTTTACATAAGTTAAAAAATATTGTAGGCACATTCCCGTCCTGTGCAGGAGGAGCCTAAGCATCTGGTGTTGGTGAATGTGGGTTACCCACAAGGTAGGGTTGAGTCAATTTGGGGGATTTACAAAGGTGTGGACTGGAGGTGCCAGGTTCTGAGAATATACGTTGTTGTTCTTCGTGTAAGATGAACTGTGCATTGGACAAAATTTATTTATTTTTTTAAAGTTTATTTTTATTTTGAGAGAAAGAGAAGCCCAAGCAGGAATTGGGATGTGGGGCTTGATCTCACGAACCTTGCAATCACGACCTAAGCTGAAATCAAGAGTCCGACTGAACCACCCGGGCACCCGGACCTATTTTATATTTTAAATACACTGGCCAAGCGTCAACCTATTTGCCTTATTTGAAATTTGGGAAACATGTTCACTGTCTTTATTCAGCAATGAAGAACTATATATATATATAACACTCAAAGCATTCAGAGGGTGAACCATAATGACTAAGAGGGGTGGGAGGCTACCCAGTGTGTGGTATTTTGTTATAGCAGCCTGAACTAAGATAGTTTGTAAATATTTTCTCCCATTCCTGAGGTTGTCTTGTCATTTTATTTCCTTTGCCATACAGAGCTTTTTAATTTGATCTAGTTCCATTTGTTTATTTTTGCTTCTGCTGACTGTGCTTTTGGTATTATATCCAAAAGTCAAGACTAGTGTCAAGGAGCTTTTTCCTTCGTTTTCTTTTAGGCATTTTACAATTCCAGGTCTTATGTTTAAGACTTCAATAGTATACTTTGAGTCAATTTTTGTGACTTCCATAAAATAGGGATCCAGTTTCATTCTTTTGCATGGGGATACCCAGTTTTCCCAGCACCAATTATTGAAGAGACTGTCCTTTCCCCATTGTGTATTCTTGGCATGCTTGTCAAAGATAGTTGGCCATATATGCATGAGTTTATTTCTGGGCTCTATTCTGTTCCATTGGCTTACGTGTTTCCTTTTTATGCCAGTACCACACAGTTTTGATTACTGTAGCTTTATTTTTTGTTTTTCGTTTTTAAAATTTTTTAAATGTTTATTTTTGAGGGAGTGCAAGTGGGGGAGGAAGGGACAGGGGGACAGAGGATCCTCAGCGGGCTCTGTGCTGAGAGCAGCGATCCCAATGTGGAGTTTGAACTCATAAACTGTGATATCATGACCTAAACTGTAGTCAAAGTTGGATGCTCAACTGACTGAGACACTCAGGTGCCCCTGATTACTGTAGCTTTGTAATGATAGTTTGAAATCAGGAAGTATGATACCTCCAGGTTTGTTGTTCTTTCTCAAGATTGCTTTGGCTTTTTGGGGTCTTTTGTGGTTCTATGTGAATTTTAGGATTTTTTTTCAATTTCTGTGAAAAATGCCATTGGAATTTTGAGAAGGATTGGATTGAATCTGTAGATCACTTTGGATGGTGTGGACCTTTAAACAATATTAATTCTTCCAATTCAAGAACATAAGATATCTTTCCATTTGTTTCTGTCTTCTTTAATTTCTTTCATCAGTGTCTTACAGTTTTCAGTATATAGGTTTTTCATGTCCTTTGTTCAATTTATTCCTAAGTATTTTATTGTTTTTGATACTATTATAAATAGAATTGTTTTCTTAATTTCACTTTCAGATAGTTCATTGTTAGTCTATAGACACACAATTGATCTCTATATGTTAATTTTGTATCCTGCAACTTTACTGAATTCATTGATTAGTTCTAACAGTTTTTGGTGGAGTCTTTAGGGTTTTCTGAATGTAAGATCATGTCATCTGCATACAAATAGTTTTACTTCTTTCTTTCCTATTTGGATTCCTCTTATTTCCTTTTTTTGCCTGATTGCTCTGGCTAGGACTTCTAGTACTATGGTGAATAAGAGTGGTAAAAGTGGGTGCCCTTATCTTGTTCCTGGTCTCAGAAGAAAAGGTTTCAATGTGTCACCATTGAGTAGGATGTTAGGTATGGGCTTGTCACATTATGGCCTTTACTACATTGAGATATGTTTCTTCTTTACCCAGTCTGTCAAATTTTTATAGGAATGGATGTTGTATTTGGTCAAACAATTTTTCTCCCTCTATTGAGATGATCATATGATTTTTATCTTTCATTCTATTAATGTGGTATATAACATGTATTCATCTGTGTAAGTTGAACCATCCTTGCATCTCAAGCATAAATCCCACTTGATCATGATGTATGATCCTTTTAATGAGCTGTTGAATACAGTTTGCTAAATATTTTTACTTGTGCATCTATATTTATCAAGGATATTGGTCTGTAACTTTTTTTTATATAGTAGCCTTATCTGGTTTTGGTATCAGGGAGATCTTTCTTGTTTCTTTTTTATAAATTTTTTTTCTTTTAACGTTTATTTATTTTTGAGACAGAGAGAGACAGAGAGAGACAGAGCATGAACAGGGGAGGGTCAGAGAGAGAGAGGGAGATACAGAATCTGAAACAGGCTCCAGGCTCTGAGCTGTCAGCACAGAGCCCGACGCGGCGCTCGAACTCACCGACCGCGAGATCATGACCTGAGCTGAAGTCAGATGCTCAACCAACTGAGCCACCCAGGCACCCCTCTTGTTTCTTAATGCATGCATTTATCACTATAAAATTCCCTATTAAACTGCTTTTGCTGGTTCCCAGATGCTCTCATATGTTATGCTTCTATTTTCATTTGTTTCAAGATATTTTTTAATTTCCCTTTTTTTTTTGTTTTTTTATTTTTTATTTATTTTTTATTTTTTTATTTTTTCAACGTTTATTTATTTTTGGGACAGAGAGAGACAGAGCATGAACGGGGGAGGGGCAGAGAGAGAGGGAGACACAGAATCGGAAACAGGCTCCAGGCTCCGAGCCATCAGCCCAGAGCCTGACACGGGGCTCGAACTCACGGACCGTGAGATCGTGACCTGGCTGAAGTCGGACGCTTAACCGACTGCGCCACCCAGGCGCCCCTTTAATTTCCCTTTTGATTTCTTCTTTGACCCGCTGTTGTGCAGGAGTGTGTGGTTTAATTTCTACATATTTGTGAGTTTTCTAGCTTTCTTCATGTTATTGATTTCTATTTTCATACCGTTGTGTTGGGAAAAGATACTCGGTATGATTTCAGTCTGTTGAGATTTTTTTGTCACCTGTCATGTCACCTACCCTGGAAAATGTTTGTGTACTTTAGAAGAATGCATGTTCTGCTATTGTTGGATGGCTTATTCTTTATATGTCTGTTAGGTCCATTTGGTCTAAAGTATTGTTCAAATCCAATGTTTCCTTGTTCATTTCCTATCTGTGAGTTATCCTTTGAAATCCCTTACTATTATTGTTTTGCCTATTTCTCCCTCAGATCTGTTAGTATTTCCTTAATATAGTTAGGTGCTTTGGTGTATATATACACCATAAATATATATTTATGATCGTTATATCTTTTTTTCCCACTCTTTTAATTCCAGTATAGGTAACACAGTGTTGTATTAGTTTCAGGTGATTGTTATGTCTTCTTGATTAATTGATCCCCTTACCATTATATAATGACCACCTGTGTCTCTTGTTACCATTTTTGGCTTCAAGTCTATTTTGTCTGATAGAAATATAGCTACCCATGCTCTCTTTTGGTTTCCACTTGCATAGATTATCTTTCTCCATACCTTCACTTTCAGCCTATGTGTGTGCTTCAAGCCAAAGCGAGTTTATAGTATAGACAGCATACAGTTGGATCTCGTGGGGTTTTTTTTAGTCATCCACCTTGCCTTTTGATTGGAGAATTCAATTAATTTACATTTAGAGTAACTATTGTTAGGTACGGACTTACTAATGCCATTTTATTGTTTTCTGGCTGTTTTGTGGTTCCTTTGTTCCTTTCCTCCTGTCTTGCGTCTTCCTTTGTGAAGTAATGATTTATCATAGCAGTATCTTTGCTTTCTTCTCTTTACTTTTTGTGAATCTACTGTAGATTTTTGCTTTGTGGTTACCATGAGTCTTAACATATAACGTAAATATGTTATATATGTATATATATGTCTATTTTACACTGACAGCAATTCAACTTTGATCACATACAAAAACTCTACCCTCTTCCTCTTCTCCCCTTTATGTTTTTCATGTTACCATTTACATCTTTTTATGTTTTTTATCCATTAACAAATTGTTGGAGCTAGAAAGGTTTTCAATACTTTTGTTCTCTAATCTTTATACTAGAGTTAAGAAGTGAACATATCACCATGTTACAGTTATTAGGGTATTCTGAATCCAACTATATGCTTACCTTTACCCAGGTGTTTTATTTTCATGTTACTAATTAATGCCTTTTTGTTGTAGCTTGAAGAACTTCTTTCAGCCTTCCCCTAAGGCATGTTTAGTGGCAATGAATCCTCTCATCTTTCATTTATTAGGGAAAGTCTTCATCTTGCCTTTATTTCTGAAGCACATCTTTTCCAGAAAAGTATCCTGAGTTGCCAGTTTCTTTTATTTCTTTATTTTTTTTAATGTTTATTTTTGAGAGAGAGCAGTCACGAGTAGGAGAGGGGCAGAGAGATGGGGACAGAAGATCTGAAGTGGGTTCTGTGCTGACAGCAGAGAGTTTGATGTGGGACTCGAACCCACAAACTGTGAGATCATGACCTGAGCCCAAGTCAGATGCTCAACCAACTGAGCCATCCAGGTGCCCTGCAGTTTCTTTCTTTTAGCACTTTGAATAGATCATCACATTCTCTCCTGCCCTACAAAGTCTCTGCCGAGAAATCCAGAGGTTCCCTTGTATGTATGAGAGAGTTTTTTTTCTTTTACAGGTTTTAAAATTCTGTGTTTGATTTTAGACAGTTTTATTATTATGTGTCCCGGAGAAGATTATTTTGGAGTGAAATTTTGAGACACCTATAGCTTCATGAACTTGAATGTCCACATCTCTCCCCAGGTTTGAGAAGTTTGCAGCCATTATTTTTTTAAATAATCTTTCTACCCCTTTCTGTCTTCTCCTAGAGAAGGATGCAGTGGTGCAACCATGATTTTTCTTGTTTGTGTCCCCATAAGCCCCATGGGCTTTTTTCATGCCTTTTCATTCTTTTTTTTTTTTTTTCCTCTGATTGGATAACTTCAATTCATTTGTCTTCTAGCATACAGATTCTTCTGCTTGTTCAGCTCTTCTGTTGAAGCTATAGTTGGATTCTTCAGTTGAGTCGTGTTCTTCAGCCCCCAAATTCCTGTTTGGTTCTTTTTTATGTTGAACTTCTCATTTTGTTCCTTTGTTGTTTTCCTGACATCATTAATTGCTTATCTGTATTCTTTGTAGGTCTCTGAGCATCTTTAGGACAATTTTGAATTTTTTTTTATTAGGCAATTCCTGGTTCTCCATTTCTTTGAGGCTATTTACTATAGATGGTGGAGTCATGTTTCCCTGATTCTTCATGATCCTTGTATCTTGCATAAGTGCCTTCACATGAAGAAGCAGTCACCTCTTCCAGACTTTATGGACTGACTGTGGTAAGGGAGTGGGTGGAGGCGTGCTGAAGCTTGCTGTGATCCTGGGCCTAGTGGTGTATGTAGGGCACCAAGTGCAGGGGTGTGTGGCAGCACTGGGTTCAGGTTGGGGGACATGATGTCTCTTTGGCCCAGGCCACTGGGGTATGCAGCACTGACAACTGTTAGTCCTTTGCAGGTAGTGCAGGGGGTCCATAGTGGCTGCAAGGACTATTGGGGTCTTTAGTAGTACTTCTGGGTCCAGCAGCTAGGGACCAGGGCAAGCAGCAGTGGTGGCTGGAACAGGTAGTGTACACATACTTGTCTGCAGGGTGCCAGCTGTGGGAGCCTCTGTCGGGGCAGGGGCCATCTGCAGACACACACATAGCAGTGGGAGCCAGAGCAGGCAAGGGCCAGGGCCAACTATGGGCTCACTGGCCGCTGTAGAGGCCCTGGTTGTTGGCGTGTCCTCCTGTGGCTACACACTCTCCTCTCTGGTATGCACACTGCTGTAGAAGCCTGTGATGACTGATGATGCTTGGGTCATGTGCAGCACAGCCGGAGGGGCTAGTTTGAAGTGCGTGAATTGGGGAGGAATCAGCCAGGAGGTGTCTGTGTTGGCATCTTGCACTCAAACAGCTGCAGAGGCCATAGCTGGCTGCTAATGTGGTTCCCAGGCTCTGGAGAAAACTTGGGGAGGGGAGGGAGTGAGGAGGGTGATCGGATGGCTGGCATCGTGAATACCTGTGGGGTAAAAGCTGGTGACATCTGGAGGGGGTACCCAGTGGCTGCAGCAATACTGGCCCTTGGCTTTGGGTCAGTGGTCAGATCTGCTGGGTTTGTCTGCAGAGCAGGTGTCTGCACACCACAGTCACACCCTCTGAGTAGCTGCTGCCAGTCACCCCTCCTTTTCTTCCGTGTTCCTAACTGGCTTTATACTCTTCAGCTTTGCCAGTCTGGGTGGGATGAAACTGAAGTGGGACCTTTGTGTACTGCCTCAAAAGACTGGAGAGGCTGGTTGCTCTTGCTCACCCTGCTCCTCCTTCCTGGCCAGGGAACCTCTTTCTGCCTGGGGAGTTCCTTTTGGCACTGAATAGTGCTGGTTTGGGGGATCAGATGACGCAGGCAAAATGAAGCTGTCTTCCTTCTCTCCTTGTGTAGTTATCCTCAGGTTTTTTTGTTTCACTGCGTTGCTGCGACCTCCTAACTGGACTCCGGAGCTCCTCCAGAGCTGTTTTTGTCCATGGATAACTAACTGTTCAATTGTTGATCTTTATGGAAGGATAGGGAGCCTGTGGTGTCCTATGTTACCATTTTCATCTCTCCTCTGCCCTTGAAAATATTTCCTTTCCACTTTTTTCTTTTTTATTTAATCTTTTAATTACCAAAAAAAAAAAAGTGTTCGTTGTAATATATATATATGAATGTATATTTATATATATATATATATCTCAACATTATTCAGAAAGAATACAGAGAACATCCAAATCCAGTTTCTTTCTTTGCACATGTTTGCATGCTTCTAATTATAGTATACATGTAATTTTATATGCTGCTTTTTTGGGCTTATTGAATCATAAACATTTTTCCCAGATTGCCATGTGGTCTTTAAAACCAATATTTTAATGGCTTCATCATAGTCCATTAAGTGACTTTTCCATCATTAACTCATATGTTTGTCTTTTATTTCCAATGTTTTACTATTGCAATTAACATTATAATGGTCAGCTTCAGTCATATTGTTCTTTCCCATAATTTTGGATTATATATTTAAAATGAAGGATTAAGGGTGGAATTATTGAGTTCAAGACTTCGAATATATAATACCCATTTTCATTTCAAAGAGTTGTCTGAATGCATCAGTGTTACTATAACAAGAAGAGCCTTTTATTTCAGGTAAGAATTCATGTCACAGAGTCGGATCTTCTAGGTTCCATGGTTTATGAGCACTTGATAAGATTAAAAACACAGGAAGAATTAAGTGAAGGATTAAGAGTATAGATGACATAGAGGCACCTGGGTGGCTCAGTCAGTTGGGCGTCCGACTTCGGCTCAGGTCATGATCTCACAGTTCGTGAGTTCAAGCTCCGCATCGGGCTCTGTGCTGACAGCTCAGAGCCTGCTTCGGATTCTGTGTCTCCCTCTCTCTCTGTCTCTCTGCCCCTACCCTGCTCACACTCTGTCTCTTTCTCTCTCTCAAAAATAAATAAACATTAAAAAAAAATTAAAAAAAAGAGTATAGATAATATTTTAGTTTCTCATGAAAAGTGAACTGGTAGCTAAATTGGGCATTCTGGAGCAGGACTTTAAGTTTATTTTAAGCTCAGGCTGCTGCTTTTCTCCCTGTTCCTGACCAGGTGTTTTAGCTTAAAACATAAGAACCTTCTAGTCTAGGTAAACTTTTTGATATAAGGTTTGTGATGTTTGTAAGCAAAGGTTTAAGTTATGATGTTTTTGAAAGTTAGCTCTTTTGCCTAACACGTATTTATAAAATATTACTAATGAACCACTTCTTTTCTTCCTCAGAAAACAGCATTTCATAGAAGCCAGACACTGGGCTACAGGAATGGCTATGCAGTTGTTCGACGTCCAACAGTTGGGATAGGCGGGGACCGGCTTCCAGTCAACCAGCTGTCCCAGGCTGAGCTGGATGAGTTGGCCAACAAGGCACCAGTTCTAACTTATGGCCAACCTAAGCAGGCCCCACCTGCAGAATTTATTCCTGCACATGTGGCTTTTGACAAAAAGGTATCATCTGGGACTTCAGGGTACCCCTTGAATTCAGATTTCTGAGTGCCAACTGTTTGCAGGAAAGTCAACAGCTAACCACAGGTTTTCCAGAGTGCACTGAGGAGAAAATTGTTCAAATGCCTCAACCTTTAGTCATAGACAGCTGAGCTTAAGGATTGAAAGAGGCTTTCTTTAGTCAGGAAGCCTATTACAGAAAATAATTCCCTGTAGCCTTCACTGAAATATTTTCCAAATACAGTTGAAGAAAAGTTGGATGAATTCTGAATTCTTGAGTTCATATTGCTCCATGTTTACCAGCTCTGTGTGGTCTACTTTTTGAAAGTCTTACCCGTAATGTGACAAAACCTTAGTCTCTATGAATTGCAAAATGTCATCATGACAACAACTCCATCTTTTGCAGTTTTGTCCAGGCTGTATCTGTAAATTTTTATTTTTCAGGGAATGTTTCAGATTTGGCACAACATAACCAAAGGGTAGTGTAACATTTTTGTTTCTTTCTCATTTACCCATATGCTTTTGTAATGTAGGCTGTTTTATTTCCATCTGTTGACGATTCCATATCCTTGATTTTCCTTGTCAGTGAGCCTCTTCTTTCAACTAAAGTGAGATAGTCCTAACCTTGGCCATGCCACAGAATCCCTACTGGGACTTAAGAAACGGAAATATCTCCCTAACCCTCATTGAGTCTAATTTCCAGGTGATGTTTATGTATAACCGAGTAAGAGAACTACTGACCAGTTTTTATGTTAGCTATCCTAGCCTAATTTCTTTCTCTCTTTTTTTAATTTTTCTTTTCGCTTTATTATTTTCGTTACATGTCTATACTATGTTCATCTAGATAGTTAACTTTTATTGAGTAGCTATTGAAACTAGAGGCTGGAAGATACAAAGTAACCTGGTGGTGAAACTATATCATTTACATTCATAATTATTTAATTTAAAAAATCTTTTTAACGTATCAGCCAGAATCCTTAAAATCCCCTTTTCCCCATCTCAGTGAACTCAGCTGATAACACGTTCACGTATCCATTCACAGGCTGAACATAAACATCCAGTAAACAGTATCAATTATGTGACTGGGTATTTCTTTACTTTTTTCTTGTTTCTCTGTGAGTCTATGATAGTTTCAGCCCCAGCCGTGACCCTAACCCCAAGTTTGGCCTCAGGCAAGCCACTCAACCACCCTGAGTCTGTTTCCTCCTTTGTAAAATGAGGGAGATTCAATTTGCTGATCACTTCTGGCTTTCACATTTTGTGTATTTATATATCGGTGGCTCAAATGCAGACCATTTCACGCATGGATTATTGATCATGTCCCCACTAGTAGTGATCATGTCTCCATTTCGGTTCTTTAGAGTTGGTCTAAAATGTTCCTTGAAAATTATCTTTTGTCTTTTGCTTTTACCATATTATCTTTCTCCTTCAAATGTTCCATTCCATTCAGCCATTTTGTCTTTTTATTATGAGTTTTAGGGCTTTAACTACATTGTATGCATATTTCACCTCTGCAATTGCCCATTATCTTTTGGTTTTTAATCTTGTTTTTCCATGGTAGACACTATACCTTTTTAGCAACAGCATTGTATATAAAATTATTCATCTTCCCATTCATCAAACCATATTTGTGTTTTCACCAAAGGGTCTCCTTGGTTTGTTCCTCTAATTCCCGTAGAGGGTTAAGTTAACACTCTTGCCTACCTATAACACCATTCTAATATTTTCTCTCCCTGAGAAGAAAGATTAAAAATACAAACAGAATAAAAGAAATTTTAAAATTAATCCCAAAGCTTGTCAACACAAGCTTTTTCAACGTTTATTTATTTTTGTCAACACAAGCTTTTAATGTTTAAAACATTTTTTTTTAATGTTTGTTTATTTCTTGAGAGAGAGAGAGTGTGTGTGAGTGGGGGAGGGGCAGAGAGAGGGAAACACAGAATCCAAAGCAGGCTCCAGGCTCCAAGCTGTCAGCACAGAGCCCGACGCGGGGCTTGAACTCACGAACTGCGAGATCATGACCTGAACAGAAGTCAGACGCTTAACTGACTGAGCCACCTAGGTGCCCCAGGCTTTTAATGTTTTTTAAATGTGCAATCGGTGTGCCATTTTGACTTCCCACTGATGCTTCCTGGAGGTTTTGCTCTATCTATCCATATGTTTCTGAGTACAATGAGGGTATTTATATGCCATCCAAAGATGCTGTGGTAGATGGATGATTTGACTCTTATTCATATAAATTCTCTAAGAATGAATATGTCATTAATATGCATTTACAGGGGACTCTCGTTTAAAGAAACGGACTTGAGCCTTCATTTTCATTTTGAAACTAGAAGTCATAGTTGTGCCCAAATTTCTTACTCTTTCCAGAAATTCTGAGAGAGATTTTTGATATAGAAGTGAAGCTAGGAGAGTTTAAGGTCTTTAAGCCATCTCATCAAGGAACCATGGCTAAATTGTCTATATGTAGTTTAAATATCTCAAGCAGAGGTCAACAAACTTTTTCTGTAAAGGACCAAATGGTAAATATTTTGGGCTTTGCAGCTGTCTTAGTCTACTTGAGCTGACATAATAAAATACCATTTACTGGTACCTTACATAATAGAAATTAATTTTCTCATGATTCTGGAGACTGGAAGTCAAAGATCAAGGGTCCTGCTGATTTGGTTTCTGGGGAGGGCTCTTTTCTTGGCTTTAGATGGCTGCCTTCTTGCTATGTCCTCACATGGCCTTTCCTCAGTGTGGGTATGCTGAGAGAGAGATCGTCTCTCCTTACAAAGCCATCAATTCAATTGGATTAGAGACCTTCTTTAAGCTTCCTAAAGACTCTGTCTCCAAATGCAGTCATAGGGCTTCTACATATGAATTTTTTTGCAGGGAGACACAGCAGCAGCCCATATGGTCCTTATCACAACTATTCAATTCTGCCCTTGTAATGGGAAAACAGCCATTAGCAATTACATGTTAATTATTTACATAATTATTTGTGGATACTGAAATTTGAATTTCATATCATTTCCATGTGTTGTTAAATTTTTTTTTAACCACTTAAATATGTTAAAAAAAAAAAACAAACTTGCAGATCATACAAAATCAGGTGGCAGGGATAGATGTGTCCCACGGACCGTAATTCAGCAACCCTTGATTTAGAAAATAGGAGTGATGAGTATTCAGTTCTCCCTGAGTGGTTCTCTTTATAGGGGAGTACTGATATTTTTTGGATGAGAGACGAATACAATGCTATTTCTCCCTGTTTCATGTGTTATAGGTGCTGAAATTTGATGCTTATTTTCAAGAAGATGTTCCTATGTCAACTGAGGAACATTATAGGATTCGTCAAGTGAACATTTACTACTACCTGGAAGATGACAGCATGTCTGTCATGGAGCCTGTTGTGGAAAACTCTGGAATCCTTCAAGGCAAGTTAATCAAACGCCAGCGGCTCGCCAAGAATGACCAGGGAGATCATTACCATTGGAAAGACCTCAATCGAGGAATAAACATTACAATTTATGGCAGAACCTTCCGCCTTGTTGACTGTGACCGATTCACACAGGTATAGTATATGTTTCTAGAAATTGTGATGTCTGAAGCATTATTCTAATTTACGTAAGGATATGTTTTGTTTATTAGGGTAGGAGGAAGATTCTGTTCGTCTGTCCCGTTTGGATTATTATATAGGTTGAGTTGGTGTTTGTGTGTTGCTGATATGTGTCAACACTGTGTAGTGACATCACTTTTTTCACATATCCATTCAAGTAAAATTAAACTCTCATCAGAGCTGAATCATTTGATAAGGAACCAGTTCCATGCCAGTACAAATGGAAGACAGAGGAGGTAGTACCCTTGATGGAATACAAAAATAGTATTACCTTTATTAGAAGATATAAGCCTAACATTTTTTGTGCAGTTCATATTTTTCCTGTAAATCATACTTGCTATATTCTGGAGAAACTTGCTATCTAAAGAATTCCTGAAATACTTGTTTATATCAAGAAGAAGCCTCCATTTCCTCTATTTCATAAATATGGATTTTTGACAACTTAAAGTTATCGTTTCTTTACCACAAAATGTAGGTGTTAGGAAGTCAATTCTCAATTTGTCTTACTTAAAATTTCTAAAAAAAATAAAAATAAAAAAATAAAAATTTCTAGAAGCAAAGGTATAGTTTCTGAATTATTTTATGCCTTTCATTTCATGTTACCTAATGCCACATGTGATTAATCTTTACCTCACTGAGCTCCTATGAATTTATTTATTTTTTGCATTTAGTAATTTATTTAGCAAATACTGATTGATCACCTGCTCTGTACCAAACATGGTCCTAGGGGCGGGCCGAGGATATAGACTTGCCCTTAGGAAGGCTATTACATTTTGGCTAGAGGAGACAAACAATAAGCAAACAAATATATAACATGTCAGATGTTGCTGAGAGCTGTGGAAGAAACTAGAGCTGAGTAAAGGGGAGTGGAGTGTGAGGGGAGTGCTATGTATAGAGGCTGGTCAGGGAAGGCCTCGCTGGTAAGATGACACATGAACAGAGACCTCAGGGAAGTGAAGAGAGGAGCCTGGCATCCGTGCCATTCTGGAGCAACAGAGAAAAACAGTGTAGAAGGTAGAGGTGCTAGACCATCTCTGAAATATTGTCCCCTTTAAGCATGTTTTGGTCTCTCATGTTTTAGGTTTTTAAGGTCCTTTTTTATCATAGGCAGTTTCAGAATTGTATCAATAATGAAGAATTATAAAATGTCATGTAAATTTCAGGTATTGCAGTTATTTTTATAATTGTCTCTTTATGGACAATCTGAATGTTGGCAGTTCATTTCTGAGCAGTAATCTAAGCCAGTTACAGTCAGTTCTCATTTTTCACAGTAATTCTGTTCTATAAAGTCACCATAAACCCTTAACTAGCAAATACGGATCCATTGCTCCTACGAGAAATACTGGGGTAGGTTTCTATAACCTTATTTTATGTGTGTTTCTGTTTAAAGATGCCATATTTAAAATATCTTGTTGACTCATGAACATCAAACTCACCGCTGGCAGCACTGGAACTCATGCCTGAAGGAAGCTTATCTAACACATGTATTTTCTTCTTAAGGCACATCACAGCCACCTTGTATGTGTGTGTGTGTGTGTGTGTGTGTGTGTGTGTGTGTGTGAGAGAGAGAGAGAGAGAGAGAAAGATAAATGTACATAATATAAACTTTACCACCTGAACCACTTTTCAATGTACAGTTTAGTGACATTAAGTACTTATCACAGCCTCCTTGCACTTAGACTGATAATTGACTAGAGCTGTATATTTTAGGTACGAGTGATTAGATTGACTTATGTTTTCAATAATTGATCTGTTAGAAGTTGGATCCTATAACAGTTTAAAATTTATACACATCTAATTTGATGGTTTTCATTAGGGCGAGACCCATGACTGGATAAAGAAGGTAGTTGTCTTTATGGTGTGGTTCGAACAAGGAACAACCTCGAATCAAATATAACACCATCACCTTCCCTTCTCACCTCCTCTTCACTGTTCCAAATAAATGTTGGTCCTATAGACAGAATGAACTGAATACATTAAAAAAAATAAATAAAATAAAAAAATTTAAAAAACTCTAGAAATCAGAGATCTAGAATTTATCATCTTTGTTAGAGTATTACCAGTAGTATAGCAGATGTGAATCCTGTTCCACAAATGCAAGTGTGCCGGAAATATTGTTTTGTGTTTTACAAATAACTTAAAACCTACTTGAGTCCCAATCCAACTGGGCTGGTGTTTCTATTAACCCTTAGCTTTGCCAAAAATTCGGAGCCCTAAGAACAACAAGGAAGGCACACCCAGGCCTAATGGGGTCATACAGGCAGGGTCCATAGGCCGTCAATGACCAAGGGTGCCTCCTTGATGCTTTGGTGCTAGGTAGGATACTGAGACCCCGAATGCCTGAGGCTGGTGTGCCTGACTGGCTGCACATGTGCTCCGAGCACCCTAGGAGCACATGTGGAGGCTTGCTCTTCTGAGACCCACCCACTTGTGTCTGTTCTCCAGGCTGGGAGAATTTCCCCCTTCTCTCTCCTTGCCTTCAAAGACATGCCCTTCTCTCCCCTCCTTCTGGGACACTTTAGAATAATCTCTTCAAAGAGTTTAGGCTTTTTCTAAGAGACAGGAAGAATAGTCAACTTCAGGAAGCTTCTGCATTCCTGCCAGAATTCCGAAGGTAAGGTTAACAAAGGGCCTGGTTTTCTGTTGAAAACAACAGAAAGGAGTAACCACCTCCCCATCCCCCATTAAATACCTCAATCAATAATCCTGCTTCACTAATACACCATCTCAAGAGAGAGGAGAATATTATTAGTCATTATCTCCATCTCAGCAGTTTTAATAGACATTAAGATCACAATATTTTAATATTGAAAAGATATTGGAAACTGTTTAGTGAAGCTTTGAAGACTAAAATTATAAGCTAGTTAGCAGCAGAGCTAATATTAGAACCAAATATCTTGGACCTGAGTCCTGTATATTTTCTGTTGAATTGAATTTTCTGTTGAATTCTGTTGAAAAGCAAATCACATAATTCCCAGAAGAAACCCAGATTTCAGATTAATTTCTAATTCCAGAATGTAAACAGATCCCCTGAGATTATTCTTTTCTTTTCTGATTATCAAAAAAAGTACAGTTTATTGTGCTTTTAAAAAGAAATGTCAAGTTGTATTAAAAGATATAGGTACCGAAAATATTATACTTATTCATAATTAACAAATTAAACAAGATCATATCAAGTTTAGATACCTTCCTTTTTCTGGTGAGATTTGAGTACTTGGTTTGTCTTTTCTATTTTGCTGAAATATTTTCTGGTCTAAAATAACCCCTGAGTGTGCATTTTCTTTTCCTTTTTTGGAGAGGGATGGGCATGGGGGCTTAATCACATACTTGTTTTTGGTGAGTTGGAAAGCTGGGAATTTGATTTTAGCTTAACTTTGCCATTTTGTAGCTTGCCCCCAGCCCTGAAACATGAATTCCATATTGTTTGAAACTGTGGTTGGGTTTCAGATGTATGTATGTAAGCAATCCCTAGGACTTACTCTGTTTTTGGGCACCTAACTAAATTTCATTGTTCTAAATTTGTATTTGGAGGCAGTTACCTTACTATCATGTCTTCCAATTAGCTTGGCATATTGCCTAGCAGTTTTATAATATAGAATACTTAAGGTGATTATCAGTTTTTATCTGCATTTTGGTGTTGGGTCAGTTGGAGGTTTAGTGCTGTTAAGATGTGCCTCAAACTGCAAACTTATGGTTAATTTGGAAAATGGCATAGAAATTACACTTACCTTTATACCATCTAATACTTCAGGAAGCTTCAAGAGCAATGATCATTATTACTTTTGAATGATTTAGGTATTTTTGGAAAGTCAAGGAATTGAATTAAATCCACCAGAGAAGATGGCTCTTGATCCTTACACTGAACTCCGCAAACAGCCTCTTCGTAAGTATGTCACCCCGTCAGACTTTGACCAACTGAAGCAGTTTCTCACCTTTGACAAACAAGTAAGTGATGTAGGCACCTATGTAGGTTTACTCGTTTCCAAATGTGGTGTATGTTTATTAGCAAGCTATTCAGGTAGCTGTGTGTTTTAAAACATTACATCTGTAGTTTATCCATTTGGATACAGTGCTATCTTTCGTTTCGTCTAGCATTAGCAGTACAGGAATGCCTAAGTTTTGTATTAGAGACCCAAAGGAGGTTGTGGAGTTAAGTCTTACGAGTTCCACCAAACTTTTCAATCTTAAAGCAATTCCTGAGTTATGTCTGCTTCCCACTTTACATTTCCAACCAACTACTTCTTTTCCAAAATATGAGTTCATTTCATAGCCTCCTTTGGGAAATCCTAAGTAGAGAATTATTGGGAAATTTCAAAGCTATTGCATATAGGTAGGTTTCTAATGTTAAAATAGTTAATTCACAGGAATCTCATTGCAGATGCTTCCTTGTTAATTTTCTTTGTTTTTTGTTTTTTTGTTTTTTTAGAGAGTGCTTACAAGCATGGAGGGGCGGGGAGAGAGAGAGAGAGGGAGGGAGGGAGAATATCTGAAGCAGGCTCCGCATTCAGCGTGGAGGCTGATGCAGGGCTTGATTCCATGACCCTGGGATCATGACCTGAGCTGAAATCAAGAGTCAGATGCTCAATTAACTGAACCACCCAGGCGCCTCCTCTTTTTAAATTTTATATGAATGTATGAGTACAGAATGTTCTGGGTATCTTCCAGCTCTCTTCCACCCACCCTATCCTCCCTGTTGTGGGTTAGTGTATAGAGGCAGTTTTGGGCCATCTCCTTTCTGTACAAAGGGAAAGAGAAAATGAAGAGGTCATCCTCAGTGCTTCTTTGCTGCTGTTTCCCTCTCAGAAATGTAATTGCTTTTAGTTCAGAAAATTTTGCCTAGCACTAGCATGGTCTTTTAAGGACATTCTTTATATCAATCATGTATCTGTTATTATTTTGTCTTTATAGATTGTATTGTTGATACTGTTACTGGAAGATGTATGTTGATGTAACTAAAAAAATACTGATTAATGAATGAAAATTCTTTCCATACTAATTACATATAAACCATTCACGTATACCTCTATTACTACATATGGACCCCTGTATAAAACACATTGCTCTTTTTTTCTTTTGTTTTTGTTTATTGATGTATAATTGACATACAATATTATATTAGCTTTAGGTATACAACACAGTGATTTGACAATTGAATATTTTGCAAAATGGTCACCATAATAAGTCTGCTTACCATTTGTTACATTACAAAGTTTTTATAATATTATTGACTATATTCCCCATCCTGTTCATTACATCCCCATGACTTATTTTATAACTGAGAGTCTGTACTTCTTAAACTCCTTCACCTATTTCACCCATTCCCCCTACCCTTCCACCCTGCCACCAAGCTCCCTACCCTCTGGCAATCACTAATCTGTTCTCTGTATCTATGAACTGGGTTTTGTTTTGTTTTTTAGTTTTTTTAAGTTTATTTATTTATTTTGAGAGAGAGTATGTGTGTGCACATGCATGTGAGCAGGGGAGGGAGAGAGAGGGAGAGAGAGAGAATCCCAAGCAGACTCTGCACTGTCAACATGGAGCCCGACATGGGGCTTGAACTCACAAACATGAGTTCACAAAACATGTTTTGTTTTTCAGATTCCACATGTAAGTGATAATTATGCAGTATTTGTGTTTCTGTGTCTGACTTGTTTCACTTAGCATAATACAGAGTCCATCCATGTTGTTGCAAATGGCAAGATTTCATTCTTTTATATGACTGAGTAGTATTCCATTGTATATATAAACCACATCTTCTTTATTCATTCATCCATTGGTGGATAGGTTATTTCCAAATTTTGGCTATTTTAAATAATGCTACAGTGAACATAGGGGTGCTTATATCTTTTAGAATTAGCATTTCATTTTCTTTCGGTACTACCCAGTAGTGGAATTGCCGGATCATGTGGTAGTTCTATTTTTAATTTTTTTAAATGTTTTTTAACGTTTATTTATCTTTGAGAGAGAGAGAGAGAGACAGAGCACAAGCAGGGAGGGATAGAGAGAGGGGGAGACACAGAATCCAAAGCGGGCTCTAGGCTCTGAGCTGTCAGCACAAAGCCCGAGGCAGGGCTCAAACTCACATACCATGAGATCATGACCTAAGCTGGAGTCAGATGCTTAACTGACTGAGCCACCCAGACACCCCTGTTTTTAATTTTTTGAGGCATTTCTATACTGTTTTCCATAGTGGCTACACCTGTTTACATTCCCACCAACAGTGCATGGGGGTTCGTTTTTCTCTAACCAATGCTTGTTATTTCTTGTCTTTTAGATAATAGTCATTTGACAGGTGTAAGGTGATATCTCATTGATGTTTTGATTTGCATTTCTCTGATGATTAGTGATTTTGAGCATCTTTTCATGTGCCTGTTGGCCATTTGTATGTCTTCTTTGGAAAAATACCTATTCTGATCCTCTGCCTATTTTTAAAAATCAGAATGTTGGATTTTTTGTTATTGAATTGTAGGAGTTCTTTATATATTTTGGATGTTAATCGCTTCCTTATCAGATATGATTTGCAAATATCTTCTCTCATTCAGTAGGTTGCCTTTTCATTTTGTTGATAGCTTTCTTCATTGTATAGAAGCTTTTTAGTTTGATGTGATCTCATTTGTTTTTGCCTTTGTTTCTCTTGCCTGTGGAGTCTCATCCAAAGCAACATGGCTCAGACTGATGTCAATAAGCTTATTGTCTATGTTTTCTCCTAGGGGTTTTATGATTTCAGGTCTCACATTTAGGTCTTTAATCCATTTCGAGTTTATTTTTGTGTATGGTTTGAGAAAGTCGCCCAGTTTCATTCTTTTGCATGCAGCCATCCAGTTTCCCTAGCACCATTTCTTGAAAAGACTCTTTCCCCATTGTATATTCTTGCCTCATTTGTCATAAATTAGTTGACCATATAAGTGTGAATTTGTTTCTGGACTCTCTGTTCTGTTGATCTATGTGTCTGTTTTTGTACTATTTTGATTACTATAGGTTCGTAGCATAGTTTGAAATCACGGAGCATGATATCTTCACCTTTGTTCTTTCTCAAGAGTTTTTTGGCTATTCTGGGTCTTTTGTGGTTCCTTACAAATTTTAGAATTATTCTAGTTTTGCAAAAACGCCATTGGAATTTTGATAGGGATTGGATTATATCTGTAGATTGCTTTGGGTAGTGTGGACATTATAACAGTATTAATTATTTTAATCTGTGAGCACGAAATCTCTCTCCATTTACTTGTGTCTTTAATTTCTTTCATCAGTATCTTATAGTTTCCATTGCTGTTTTAATTTGGCTTCTCTTTCACTAATATTTTAGATCAATGTGAATTCTGCTTTCTCAGTGCAAACTTATAAGTCTGTTATTTAATACTTTCCAGCTGTTGACATCTGGTATATAATTTCAGATGTTTTTGTATCTTTGGTGAATTTTTTTTTTCTTTTTTACCAACTGAGATCACTTCATAGTCTTTGCAGCTAACCTTTTCATCATTGTCTGATATATAAATGCCAGAGTAGCTAAGTTAACCTCTCCTCTTGTAGAATTCTTACTTAAGTCACTACTTTGTATGTCTCAAAGGTTCTTCGATTCTATGCAATCTGGGATGATACAGACAGCATGTTTGGTGAATGTCGGAACTATATCATTCATTACTATCTTATGGATGACACAGTTGAAATTCGAGAAGTCCATGAACGGAATGACGGGCGAGATCCTTTCCCACTCCTGATGAACCGCCAGCGCATGCCAAAAGTTTTGGTGGAGAACGCAAGTATGTTTGATTCAGTTTATTCTCCGTAATTGGGACATTTTTTGAATCTCAGAGGAGTTACTTAATCAGTATGGTCATTCCCTTTATGGTTGGGAGGCTCTTGCTACGTTTTCGTAGGTACTCAAAAACAGCTTTCTTGTAATTCCCCTCAATGCTTGCCCCACAGTCTAGGCTTGCCTCCAAAATGGTCTGGTGGAGATGACTGATACCTAAATCAAGGAAACACCCATAATAGCAATGGGAGATTCATTAAAAAAAATTTTTTTTTGATGTTTATTCATTTTTGAGAAAAAGAGATTGTGAGCAGGGGAGGGGCAGAGAGAGAGGGAGACACAGAATCCGAAGCAGGCTCCAGGCTCTGAGCTGTCAGCATAGAGCCCAACTTAGAGCTCGAACCCATGAATTGCGACACCATGACCTGAGCTGAAGTCGGACAATTAACCAACTGAGCCACCCAGGTACCCCTCATTTAAAGTGCAAAAGAGCAAGCCTTGTGAACTAAAGCAGTTCAGATTTTTAATATATTTTTAAAACAAACTGGTTTTTATTCAAACAAGCTTGTTTGCATATAGCTTACCATACCCTTATGTTCTTTCCTGACTTTGCTTCTCACCTCAATACTTCCTAAACAGGAAGTCTGTATGCAGGATAACTTAAGATTAGAGAAGGCATGTCTGTGACTCACAGAGGTGGGGCCCCATTGTGTCAGCCATGCTCTCTTTTCTGGTTCAAATAACCCAGTGGATTGGAGAGTGAAGATGCAAGAAGATGCAGCTGACATCCGCCAGCCATCAGTATTTTTCTAGGATAAGTGCACGTACTTTGGTCATTGACGTAGTGGTTTCAGAATTTTCTCTTATAATGTCAGCTTGGTCACACATGATGACCTCTCTCATGCTTGAATGGCTGACAGAACTTTAAATACTTTTGTTGGTATTGTTTTTCTTTTTACTCTATTTTCTTGGAACTGGGAGATACGAAATTTCAGGTGTTGTGCAAGAGATTTGTCTTGGAGGTTATAAGCAAATTGAGGTTAGAGGTTATAAATAAACTGGCAGTCTGAAGGCTAAATGCAACCTACCTACATGTATTGTTTTGCCTATACAGTGTTTTTTTAAAAATGCAGTGTTATTTGGGGGCAAGGAGTTGGAGATTTCTATCACTGGGAGAGTGGATAAACAAAATGTAGTGAAGGTATATCTTAATAGTAGTAGCTAGAAACAATAGTTAAATATAAAGAAAGCAAATTGATGCATCTTAAAAGCATAGTGCTGTGTAGAAAAAAAATGAGATGTACAATGCAACAGCACTTTAATATAAAGTGAAACACAAGACAGTATACATAGTACACACATAAAAAGTTGCACATTAGAATGGTTGCATGTGAGGTAGAGGAGAATGAGATTGGGTAAAAGGATAAAGGGTAGTAAAAATTGTCATCATTTTAAAACTAAGAGAACTAATGGTAAAAATTACTTTTAGAGAAATGAGAATAATTCCTAACATAGCTCCCATTCTCAGATAGAAGCAACTGGATTTGAGTTCAACATAGTCTGGTTGCTGTCAACCCTATTTCTATACTTAGCCTCTTGTAGAACCCTCTTAGAGTTCTAGGACGCTGGGACTGATATACTGATCTTGGCCTTCCATAATGCTTAAATGAGCCTAAAATTCCTGCCATCTAGAGCTAACAAATGTTAGATTTACAGTGGATTCAGAGAAAGAATGGGAATTTATTCAGGCATGAAAAAAATATCACTGAAAAAAAAAAAAAAACCTTGAAATCTCAAGTTCTGTGTTTGTCTCTGCCTTATCCATGTGGCCTAGTTTTAAATTTTTAAATATGTAATCATCCTTTTCTAAAACTTCCCCAGCTTTTTTTTTTTTTTTTTTTTTAAGTAATCTCTGCACCCAACATGGGACTCGAAGTCATGACCTCAAGATCAAGAGTCACACATTCTACCAAGCTGAGCCAGCCAGGCACCCCTATAACTTTCTAAATTTTAACAAATTTTAATCAGTGTTATATGGAGAGGCATCCTAGTAACACGTAGGGTCCTTTTAAGAGATAAGAAACATAGCTTTTTGTGAAAGTTATTGTTAGTCATGCAGAACAGAAAAGGCTAAGTTTCCATCAATTGAATAATTCCTTTAACTAGAACTGTGGTGTTAAGAGATAGCATCTAATTGGATTTCAAAGGCTTTTATGCAATGGATGGTTTTAATTAAATTCAATTAAACTAGAGTTAAGTATCTGCTAAGGGAAGTATTTCATGTGCTAAGTGCTGTGGAGGATAAAATGAAAATGTAACTCCCAGACTTAGAATCTGTGTCCTTCAGTCACTTCTAGTGACTGGGGAGACAAGTCACACAAATACACAAAGCTGTTTAACAGTAACACAAGTGTACCAGATTATCTGATGATGTAATTAGTTATGTCATGTAGACAGAGTTCAGAAGAAGAGATATAAACTAGAAAGACTAAGGAAGGCTTTGTGGGAGAGCTGAGATTGAACCTAGATTTAGAATGGCAGAGAACTAAGGGAATGAATGCTTTAGAGAACAAGGGTTGGGAATTAGGAACAAGTATGTTATGTTTGGGGGCATCCAAGAGACAGTGGCCAAAGTTTGTGTTGGACAGTAATAGGCAATTATGGGAGTATCTTTCAGAAGTTCTCTCTGCCATGGCCTTCATTTAAGTAGTTAAAATGAATAAAAATTATATTTTTATGATGGATGGAGTTAAAGTTTCAGGAATTAAAAATGTTCTTTCTTTGTCAAACATAATTGCTGGTTACCAGTATGTGGTGGGTAATGTCAAAAGAAGGATAACCAAAAGCCTTTTATTCAGCTGTTGAACCCAAGGTACTAGGTTCTGAAAGTCTGTAAAATTATCCTTTAGACTGGCTTTCATACTTTGATCTTGCCTTTCTATTGTTAAATAGAAATGTTAACATCAAAATTGTACACTCTACGTACAACTTATTGTAGTTGATTATACTTCAAGTAACACTGTAAAAAAATATATAAATATATATAAATAAAAAAATATATAAAAATCCACACCTAGATATGTTATAGTCAAACTTAACACCAAAGTCAAAAAGGTAATAAAAACAGCCCCAAATAACAAGGTTATCCATACAGAATGACAGTTACAATGATAGCTGACTGCTCATTAGCAACGCTAGTTACCAGAAGACAGTGTAATAATATCCTCAAAATGCTGAGAAGAAAATAGAATTTAATACCTAGAGAAACTATCTTTGAAGAACAAAGTGAAATACATTTCCAGGCAAACAAAACAGATTTTACTAACAAAAAACTCTTCCTAGGGAAATTCTAGAGTGTTTTTCTGGTAGAAAGAAAATTATTCCAGAAGTAAGATCTGAGATACAAGGAGGGATTTAAAGAAGAAGAATAAGGAGAAGGAGAAGGAGGCAGCAGCAAAGTGTGGGTAAATCTAAACATTGACTATACAAACTAAAGAAACAATGTTGAATGTGTAGGAGTTAAAAAATATCAAGGTAGAATTGAAGTATATTAAAATAATGGCTTGGGAAGAGTTGATACAATTAAAAAACAAATTTTGAAAAATGTTATTTTTAAGAACCTACTTAAGATAATAGAGGCGTGGAAAGGTTAAAAAAGATATCTAAGCAATCGCAAAAAAAAATGATGAGGCTGTATTACTAAAATACCAGTAGAGATCAGCGCAGAAAGCATTGCTAGGGATAAAAATCGTTATATATTGCAAGAGTTGTATTTACCAGGAAAATGTACTAATTCCAAACTTGAATGCAGTTAGTAACATGGCTTCAAAACATGTAAAACACAAAAATGTGTAGCATTATTATGCAGAGAGAATGGACAAATTCATCAAAATAGTGGGAGTCATTAAAACATTTCTTTTTGTAATTATGAGTTCAAAAGAGATAAGTCAATAAGGACACGTATATAAGATTTAAACAATAGAATTATCAGTATTGATATAATGAATATGTATATGCATCAACACCTGGAAAATCCCCATTTGTTTGAAGCACAAATAGAACACTTACAAAAATTCTGATTTTAACACAATTTAGTTAGAATTCAATTTTGGAAATATACCTCAAAAAACTCATGTATTTGGAAATTAAAAAAACACATTTTGAAACAACCTATGAATAAAAAAAAAACCTATCAAAATACTTAAAACTGAATGATTCCAAAAATTCCTTAAAACTTTTAAATGCATTTAAAGTGGTACTTGGAGAAAGATTTATAGTTGTAAGTGCTTATTTAAGAAAGTAGAAAGACTGAAAAAATAAGCTAGGCCGCCTTTTTAAAAAGTTAGAAAAGGAATGACAGTGTAAATAAAGAAATTAAAAGGAAGGAAATAATAACTTTGAAATAATGAAATTGAAAACAAAAGTAATAAGATTTGTCAAGTCAAAAGTTGGTTTTTTTTTGAAAGGACTAATGCAGTTGGCAAACCATTGACAGATTTGTCAAGGGAGAAAAGAAAAGGCACATAAACACAATATTAAAAATGAAAGAAGAGGCATACTTAATGTATTAGGGGTTAAACAGAAAATAGGGAATACCAACAACTTCATACCAACAAATTAGGAAACTTAGGTGAAATGAACAAATTAAAAAAATTTTTTTTGAGAGAGAGAGAGTATAAGAGGGGGAGAGGGGCAGAGGGAGGGAGGGTGTGAGGGGGGAGAGGGAGAGGGAGAGAGAATCTTAAAAAGCTCCACACTCAGTGTGGAGCCCAACATGGACCTCAATCCCGTAATGCTGGGGTCATGACCTGAGCTGAAATCAAGAATCAGACACTTAACCGGCTGAGCCACCTGGGTGCCCCGCAAATTTAAATTTAAATTTAACTCTACTTTAATTTTAATTCCGGTTATACTTAACATACAGTGTTACATTAGTTTCAGGCATACAATACAGTCATTCCACACTTCCATACAACATCTAGTGCTCATCAGGATAAGTGCATTCCTTAATTCCCATCACCCATTTTACCCATCCTCCACCTATCTCTCCTCTGTGTGCTCTATAAAAAGTCTGCTTTTTGGTTTGTCTCTTCTTTGTGAAATGAGCAAATTTTTAGAAAAATGTAATTTGTCCAAGAAGAAATAGAAACCAAATGTAATTAACCATTAAGGAAATAGAATCATTTAAAAAATTCTCCACAAAGAAAACACCAGGTCTAGATAATTTTTCAGTTTTGTCAAATATTTAGAGAACAGCTAATTCTAAGTTTAATACAAACTCACAGAAAAGAACTTTAATTCATTGATTGAAAAAGACCAATAACCAAAGACACCATGAGAAAGAACTACAATCTTACTCATGAATATATATATAATATGTATGTATATACATATGCGTGTGTGTATGTATATATATATATATATATATATAATCTCAGTAAATGAAATTCAGCTGTATATGAAAAAGATAATTGTTGAGCAAACAAAGACAAATGGTTATTGTATAGCACACACACACACACACACACACACACACACACACACACACTCCAGATCTCCTGGAACATTGTCAACTGAAGGAAACTCATGGAGTCACACAGGCTGTTTTTTCCCCACTGCCCATCACTTCCTGGGGTAATTCAAAGGGGTCTTAGTCAGGTTAGGCACTAGGCACTGGGAGAAAGAACGCTTGGTCTCTAGAACTTTTAAGATGAATGATTAGGAAAATCATGATCTTTTGGCATGATCAAGGGTTGGAGCTCAAGCCTTTCTGTCAGATGTAATAGACCCTTAGTCTCCTTCCCTATTTTTCCATCTTAGCAATTATCAGGAGAATAGCAGCCTGCCTCTCAGGCCCTCTGTGTCAGGTCAAGCTTTGTGGATTACAGCTATACAGTGTGGCATTTTACCAGAATGGGCTATCTTATGGTTTCCATGATGGCCAGACTGCAGGGAATCAATCTTAAACAAGTCAATCCTTAGTTCTCATAAAACAGCATGATGGGAATTTGATTTATTCCCTTAAAAATGCAAGGTTGAGGGGCGCGTGGATGGCTCAGTCAGTTAAGCATACAACTTTGGCTCAGGTCACGATCTCATGGTTCGTGAATTCAAGCCCTGTGTCGGGCTTTGTGCTGACAGCTCAGAGCCTGGAGCCTGCTTCAGATTCTGTGTCTCCCTCTGTCTGCCCCTCCCCCACTTGTACTCTGTCTCTCGCTTTGTCTCAAAAATAAATAAACATTAAAAAAAAAAAAAAAAGCTGTTGAGTGCCTAGATGAACAGCTTAGTATGATCATCTCACTGACTGACCCTGCCTCCTGCCAGAGGACTAGATCAGGCTGTCATTGCAGCAGTGATCACAATAGAAATGAAATCATTATTTGTATAATTATTTAGTATCTGTGGTCCCAAACAGAATGCTCTCTCCATCAAGGTAGAAAATTCACCTACATTGTTAATTGTTATAACCTCAGTGTTTAGCAGTGAACCTGGCACATGATATATGCAGTCATTGCTAATATATTGGGTAAGCGAGTAAATAGATGGAACGTTGTACTAAATGACTTGGATCCCTGCCTCTAGATCTGGTACTCCATAGAAAGACATTTATTCTTTCCTCCTGTAAAGATTTCCTCTAAGCATGAATTCTGCTAAGATTAGTGACCTGTACTGATAGTTCAAGCTGAATATGAGAGAGAGACTTCACGGAAACCATCTAGGATGTTATTTCTGTATCCTATCAACAGATGGAAATACACAGCTTACTGTTCTGCTGGGAAAGTAGAGGAGTCCCTGATCCTTGACCAGAACTAGAGACCACGCTCTCTCAACTTCCCAAAAATCTCAGTCATTCCCATCCTCATCCCTTTTCTTTCCTCTCTCCCTATTATCTTATGTTAGAGAACTTTCCTCAGTGTGTGCTGGAAATCTCCGATCAAGAGGTGCTGGAATGGTATACTGCCAAAGACTTCATCGTGGGAAAACCGATCACTATCCTTGGGAGAACCTTTTTCATTTATGACTGTGATCCTTTTACTCGGCAGTATTACAAAGAAAAGTTTGGAATCTCTGATTTACCACGAATTGACGTGAGCAAGAAGGAACCACCTCCTGTGAAACAGGTAATGGAACACTAGTTCTGAGTATAGGAAGAGAATTAAATCTTTTGATACAGAGGTTTAAGAAAAAAAAAAAAAAGACTCGTGTGAATACCGAATAAAAAACGGGCAAAACATGAGAAATAAAGTTGGTTCACAGAAGAAGAAATACAAATGGTTAGTGAACATACAAAAAGACCCTCAACTTAACTGATAATAAAAGAAAAATAGGAATGAAAATAATGAGGTTTTAGGTCAATTTGATTTAAAAGACTCAGGATATCCAGTGTTTGCCCTGGTGTGAAGAAATGGACATTTTCTTTCTTTCTTTTTTAAATTTTATTTTTTTAAGTAATCTCTATGCCCACTGTGGGGCTCAAATCCACAACTCCAAGACCAAGAGTCACTCCACTGACTAAGCCTGCCGGGTGCCCTGAAATGGACATTTTCATGTAGTGTTAATAGGAGAGCCAGTAGGAAAAACCTTTCTGAAGGGCAGTGTCATCATTTTAATTTTTTCAAAATAAAATATCCTTGAACTAGAAAATCTTGTTTGGGGACTATAAAAAGATATGTGTTAGGATGTGTACTGTAGCATTATTTATAATAAAGTGTAAGGAGATTGGCAGAATATAATATAATGAGAAGACTATAAGACTGTAAGACTGGTTAAAAAGAAAAGAAGTAGTTTCTGCAGATTAACATGGAAGAATGTCCATCACATTTGTAAGTGAATGTGTTTACGTGATACAGCACTATGTGTATAAAAACCACTGTTCACAGTGGTTAGTTCAACATGTGGGAATGGAGAGGTAGGGAGGGAAGTGTGAGATGATCAGGGACTTTTCTTTTTATATTCTGTGTGCTTTTAGTTTATCTTTCTATAGCAAGCCTTGTATTACTTTCATAATTTTGTTTTCATTTTTATTTAAAAAAGACATCTTTTAAAATTCCATACTGCTAGGGTATTTCATTGATCCTTGCCTATTTGTCAAACCCTTTTACTTAAAAACTGATTGGGAGCAAAACTGAAGCTGATTAATGGAGATACTGGAAGATGGCTTTCTTTTGTTGCAACATAGCTTTCCTAACCCTGAAATTTAGTTCTGTGTACCAGCGTCCACTCTGATCTGAGAGTAAGGTCATGGTACTTTTATGTGCACCAAAATAGTAATCTGACAGACTTCAGCCTTCAGAGTGGTTCAGTCACATATTTTAGAAATTCAAATAAGAATTTCCTTTGTTAAAAATTACACACTATACAGCAAGTTCAAGAAATATCTATTGTATTAAGGCAGCACAGTTTCATAGGCTGCAAAATGCTGGTGCCTGTCACACACGTTTGGGTCCAGAGTAACGCATACAACTTCTTTGGTCTAAAATAGGTATAAAATAGGGTATTAATACCTGTGATCCACCTTTATATTGCCACTCTGTGTGTAAGATAATGTCATGGCTCTTTCTTTTCAAAAGAAAGATGTGAATGGAAGGATGGAATTATTGAATTCCTGCAGCCCAGGCCTCTGCCTTCCCCTGATCAGCTGCCCTGCTGCTCGCACTGAGCCTCCAATTATACTGAATTATGTATGGTTCTGCCAGTACAGCCTTCTGTTTCGCTCTCCTGGACTTTTGCTGATGCTCTTCCACTTGCTTGAACCACTTTTCACTTTTCCATTATTTCTTTACATGGCTCTTCCTTCTCCTCCCAGACAAACGGGCTTCTCTAAAGCTCCTGGCAGGGCTAATCACCTCTCCTGTGTGTTCCTGGGGTCCTGTACCTCCCTCTGCCAGCACTGGTCTATTATATTAGAATATCTGTCTATGAATCTTTTCTACTAGACTGTAAGTTCTTTGAGGGCAGAGAGCACCTAACACGGTGCCTAGCAAATAGGACACATTTGGTATGTTTCTTGAACTGGACAAGAAGACTACCTATAAAGTATGTATTTGTTCCCCAAAGAGGCAAGTGATATCTTAGGCAAGCCTTTTAGAACCAACATTTCATACAAACAGTTACAAAGAAGGATTTGGATTTTGGTATGCTATGAGTTCCTAGGGGCAATAAAACTTCTAGAAGGAAGTATGGATGATGATAGTACCTTTCTCTGTCAGCTTTTGCTCTGATAGAACTCCTTATCAATGAATGGACTCATTGATTAAGATTTACAATAAGGCCCTTTTGCCTACCCCCAAATTTTAGGGTAGCATTTGATGCAATATACAGGAAAAAGAGCCGTAGGAGAGATTTAGATTTTTTAAATGTTTATTTACTTTTGAGAGAGAGTGTATGAACAGGGGAGGGGCAGAGAGAATGGGGGACAGAGGATCTGCTCTTGACAGCAGTGAGCCTGATGTGGGTCTTGAACTCACAAACTGTGAGATCATGACGTGAGCCAAAGTCGGTCCAAGGTCACACCGCAAAGTACAAGTGTGACTCTGTTAAATGTCAGACATCTTTACAAGAAGGAACCTGACCTAACCAAGAGGTAGGGTGGAGAGGGATTGCAATAAAATGGAGCACTCATGAAAAGGCTATGATCCATCTTTTGACTGATCAAAGCCTTTGAGTCCAGAATACATCTGCTTCCCATCCTTTTACTGTCATCTTTTTCTCCTAACCTCTCTTCTAAAGAAAGGAAAGGGAAGGAAGGCTTCGATAAAGAGCAGAGAGACCTAAAGAACCACTGTAGATTTTGGTTTGTTTTGCCCTATCTCGGTCACCCTATATAATAAAACTAATTCTGCATCCACACATATGGCACGTTAGTCATAGTAAGCTCTATCTGCCTGTCTATGAAAGTATTTGTTGGAAATGAGTAGGAGAGAGCTACTTACCAAACAGCAAACACCTTTCAGCTCTCCTTAGTCATTACATTTCAGTCATTTAAACACTGAACAATGTAGTTGGAAAGCAGGGATGGGAAGCCATAGCTGGGTCTAGAGGGATAAAGCTAGAGCCAAGCCTATGGTCAGGGATAGAAGTGGGTATGAAGTGGACATATTCATGACACTTAGGTCAGGCTGATCTGTTAGCTGAGGAAGAAATAAATATGAATCTGTTGGATGTGTTCTGTTTCTACTGAGAACACAGACTCCTGGCTGTCATGCCACAATCAAGAAATAAAAATATTAGAAATATGGAGATAAATAGGAAAAAAGCACAAACCAAGCCTTGGCCTCCCCCGACTCCAACACACACACACACACACACACACACACACACACACCCCCTTTGGGTGAACTGAGAAAACAGTTTCCAGATCGTTAGGCTGAGGCCCATACCCTAGAGCAAAGAAGTCACGGAGCCTTGGGCTTCTCCATGGTAGGATGATCACAAGGGCCAGGATTGGGAGTAGGGCCAGCTGCTGCTTTGGCAGTAAGGGGTCAGTGGACATCAGCAACACAAGAGTCACACCCTTTCCTTGTCCGTGGTTTCACTCTTCATGGTTTCAGTTACTGGTGGTCAACTGCAGTCTGGAAGCACATGATCCTCCTCCTGATGTATCATCAGAAGGTCAATAGTAGCCAAACACTGTCACAACGCCTATGTCACTCACCTCATGTCATCTCATTATGTAGGCATTTTATCATCTCGTGTCCTCACAAGATGAAGATGAAGTGTGGGTGCAGTACAACAAGATATTTTGAGAGAAAGAGCCCACATTCACATAACTTCTATTATAGTATGTTGTTATAATTGTTCTATTTTATAATTAGTTATTGTTGTTATTCTCTTCCTGTGCCTACTGTATACTTTCTTCATGGGTATGTATGAGGAAGAGAATAGTATATATAGGGTCAAGGCATCTACCGGGGGTCTTGGGACATACCCCCCCCCCCATGGGTAAAGGGGACGACTGTACTTTCAATCTAGCCCTGACGGTTACTCTGTAGCATCATCAGCCACTCCTATGGGCAGCGATCATGGTGTAAAGTCCATATATAAAAAGGAATGGAAAAAGCAATGTTACATTTTCTGAATACAGTACATTCTTATATATAGAAATTGCTTTTGAATAAGTATTTTCTAGATTTAAAAAAAATAAACTTAGTTACCTTTAATGTAATTTTAACGCAAATATCATCTGCTTTACTTCTTGTATTTCTTCAGGAATTACCTCCTTATAATGGCTATGGACTAGTTGAAGACTCTGCTCAGAATTGCTTTGTTCTCATTCCAAAAGCTCCAAAAAAAGATGTTATGAAAATGCTGATGGACGATAACAAGGTGCTTCGTTATTTGGCTGCACTGGTGAGGAGGACTTTCATGTGCTGAGATTCTGTTCTGTCTTGGTGCCCGGTTGTCCATTTTGTCTGTAAGCTGTGGAATATCAGCTCTCAGAGTTGTGTGTTACTTGAACAAGGCATGAGATCCAATCCCCAACCTTTGGGCAGGTTGGATAGTATTAGGGGTGGTGCCCTGAACCCACACCTAGCTCTAGTTCTATTTCCTATAACCATCTTTAGTAGATCATTAATCTCTCCCTATCCCTTAACTTTTGACTGACGTGTTTGCCTTTTTTATTAAGTAATTATGAAAGTCTGACACAGTCAAGTTATTTGTATACCTGTGTGCAGTCGAGGGTACTGTGTTTTCCTTGAGGATAGGGACCATATCCCACTAATTTTTATCATTACCTTTGACATCTAGGTTGATGCATTTTATATTCATTAAGTGTAATAAATGGAATCATACCAGTTCAATAGATATTGCTTTTGAGAGGTCATATGGCTAGTGGTTAAGAGCATGGGTTTGGAAACAGGCATAAATTTAAATCCCTAATATTCTACTCATTGGCTGAATTACCTAAGGCAAATTCCGGATGGGAATTCAAAGGATAATGCCTTTTAAAATGGAAAATATGTAGAAATAAAATGTAAGCATTTTATTTAGAAATATGGACATAAATAGAAATTGAAATAAGTTACTTCTGGAAATAGGAATTGGGAGTGTGGAGAGGTGGGCCAGGTGACTTTTCAAATTGTATGCATATATTTGAAAGAATAAAAATTTAATCAAATATTTTTCTAAAATATAGTTGGCTAATATATTTTAGAAAAATGTTGAACAAAGCTTTAAGTACAAAGAGTCCTAGCAAACTCTAGGCCAACTAGCACATTCCACACCATAAAAATTCTGATTGGTGAATGTTTTATATTTTTACCAAGTTCTCTGAGTTACTGTTAAAGTTCAGGATGCTTCTTGAATTATGATGTAGTAACCGTAAGCTCCGTGAGGACCAGGATCATGTCTCTCTAGACTTTGTAGGTATTTGGTAACTGTTGGTTGAATGGGTAAGTTTTTTTACACATACACTACCCATGAGTTAGGCAATATAATATTATGCATATTTTATGTTTCAAAACATAAGAATCAGAGAGGCTAGTTGGTTTGTCCCAGGGGTTAATGCTGCTTAGGCAGAGGCAGCACTAGAACTCAGCCTTCTGAGTCCAGCCCAGCATTCTTTTTTTTTTTTTTTAAAGAGTACATTTCTATTTTATTATTTTTTAATTTTTTTAATGTTTATTTTTGGGAGAGAGAGAGACAGAGCGTGAACAGGCGAGGGGCAGAGAGAGAGGGAAACACAGAATCCAAAGCAGGCTCCAGGCTCTGAGATGTCAGCACTGAGCTGGACGTGGGGCTCGAACTCACAGACTGCAAGATCATGACCTGAGCCGAAGTTGGACACTTAACTGACTGAGCCACCCAGGCGCCCCTAGTACATTTCTATTTTACAGTGTAAATAATTTGGGGAATATGACAGTACCTCCAGTATAAGCAATTTTAGTGCTGCCATCTTATATGTGAGCAAGGCAGTAGAAAAGAGTATCATGGGTGTTTTTACTACAGAGAAATACCACAGCCCTGAAGAAAGTGACATGAAAAGCCATCATGAGGAAGGAAGCTAGAAAACAAATCTTATCCCTGCAGCTCTGAGAACCCTCAGCAGCCCGGTATTCTTTTGATTAAGAACCAGTATAACACTTAGTCTGTGAGAAGGGAAAAGGGCTCACGTGAGTTTGTAAATTACATAATTGTAGTTTACCTCCCATGCCTGCAAATCATGGAAAAATTATTATATTCTATAATTGATTACAAAAATGCCTATGAATAATGTTAGATATTGCTAAATGAGAAGAAAAAAATGCATTTATATTGACTGCAGTGTTCCATATTCACAAATAACCTGGGCAAATGTGATATATCACAAAAGTTTGAAGAGTCAGTAGAAGACTTCTATTTCTAGCAATGATAGACTAGATAATTTGGACTTCCCTCTTGTTGAAAGTAACTAGAAGAATTGGTGTGTGTGCCTGTGTATGTGTGTGTGTGTGTCTTTACTACTGTGTGAAGGTGCTGGACAATAAGATGTTAAGAATCATTGAGCAAAAACCACGGAAATAGGGGCGCCTGGGTGGCGCAGTCGGTTAAGCGTCCGACTTCAGCCAGGTCACGATCTCGCGGTCCGTGAGTTCGAGCCCCGCGTCAGGCTCTGGGCTGATGGCTCGGAGCCTGGAGCCTGTTTCCGATTCTGTGTCTCCCTCTCTCTCTGCCCCTCCCCCGTTCATGCTCTGTCTCTCTCTGTCCCAAAAATAAATAAACGTTGGAAAAAAAAAAAAAATTTAAAAAAAAAAAAAAAAAAAAACCACGGAAATATTGAAAACCAAAGAGGTGAGCCTGGGAGGTGCAGCCATTTTTCCTCTGGGAATTGTGCTGGTTGCGGTGGAAGCACCTACGAGGGCAAATATTGGAATGTAGGGCCCATCAAATGCAGAACTAGCTGGTAAACCCTCTGTACTTTATCCATAAGTGCATAATCCTTGAAGGGACTATTGTCTGGCTTTGAATTGTCTCAGTCCCTGAAGTGTCTCAGTTCCAGAAATCAGATTAATGTGATCCTAGACACCTAATGACCCAGGTGTCTGGCAGAAGCAAATTAAATTCTTTGAAGATAGCATCATCATAAGCTTCGAACTATTTCTACAAACAATGTGAAAAATATAATATATGGCATTTATTCAAAAAAGCAATATTAATAACACGGTGTCCAGACACAAGGCAAGATGACGTGAAGAAAAATGAACACAAACGATAGACAATAGAAATAGATCCACAGGAGTTTCAAATGCTGGTGTTACCAAACTCAAACTTAAAAAACAAACAATATTTACTGTGTTTAAGGAGAAAGAGGATAAGATTGAGGACTTCAGCAGAGAACAAGAAACAGAGTATTTCAGTTTTGAAAAATTATTGCAGGAATAAAGGGATAAAACTAAACGCAGGAAAGTATTTGATAAAATTCACCTATTATGACTTCAAAACAAAACTCTTAGTAAGTAGGGTATAAAAGAGGATTTCCTTAGTCTGATGAAGAGTATTTTTCAAAAATCTACTAAGTATTCATTCAAACAGCAGACTTAGTGATGAAATGTTGAGTGTGTATTCTCTGAGACTAGGAACAAGGTAAGACTGCTATCACCCCTTCTATTCAACATTGTACTAGAGGTCCTAGCAAGAGCAGTAAAACAATAAGAGAAATAAAAGGTATGAGGATTAAAAAGGAAGATAATTATCATTATCTAAAATAAAGGATTATATATGTGGAAAATCACAAAGGATCTACATTAGTAGAATCCATGTATAAATGGCAACAAAAAATAAAGTTGGAAAAATGCCATTTACCATAGCTTCAAAAATATTTCTAGGAATAAAACAAAACATGTTTAATACCAAAAAGATTATTGAGAGAAAATTAAAGAAGACCTAAATAAATGAAGGGACATACCATGTTCACCAGTTAAAAGATTCAGTATTATAAAGATAATTTGCCACAAGTTGGTCTATGGTTTCAAAACAATTGCAGTCAAAATCCCAAAGTGTTTTTATTTTTGCAGAACTTGGCAAATTGATTCTATAATTTGTGTGGAGATGCAAGGCACCAAGAATAGCCAAGACACTGGAGAACAAGATCTGTGGAATTTGTTTTCCAAAATACCACAGTATATTAAAAAGTCACATAAAGTAATTAAGACAATATGGTATTGGTACAACGATAGGTATTTATAGCATGGAATCAAATAAATTAACTGAGAAACAGACCCCCACCCACTTAAGAAAAATGACAAATATGGTCCTTCAGAAGGCGCTAGAAAGGGCAGGTCTCCAATAAATGGTATCAGAACAATCAGATATCCATATCCATATGGGGAGTAAGAAGAAAATTTGGTCTTACCTCACACCAAAAATAGGAATCAATTCTGGGTGGATTGAAGACTTAAATGTAAAAGGCAAAGGAGTCAAACATCCTGATGATAATATAATCTTTGTAGTAAGGAAAGATTTTTTTTAGCAGGACACAAAGAGCAGTAATTGTTTTAAAAATGGGTAAATTTGACCCAGTAAGATGGAAAGTTTCTGTTCCTCAAAAAACACCATTAAGAGAGTAAAAAGAGCAAGGTCAGAGTGGGAGAAGATGTTACTATAGAAATCAACGGGGCACCTGGGGGCTCAGTCAGTTAAGTGTCCAACTCTTGGTTTCAGCTCAGGTCATGATCAGTTGGTGAGATCGAGCCTCACATTGGGCTCTGGGCTGACAGAGGGGTGGCTGCTTGGGGTTCGTTCTCTCTCATCTCTCTCTCTCAAAATACATAAATAAACTTAAAAAAAGAGAAATCAACAAAGAACTTATATCCAGAACATATAATAAAGAGTCTAAAATCATTTTTTTAAATGAGCCAGAAACCACTATTTTGTGAAACAGGATATCCAAAAAGCCAACAAACCTAAGGAAAGGTACACAGCCTCTTTAGTGATCAGTGAAGTACAAATTCTAACTGCAGTGAATTGCCTCTACTCACCTACCAGGATTATTACATTGGTGAGAACATGAAACAATACAAATTCTCTTACTTTTAGTGACTTAGTTAGGAAAACAGTTTGGCATAATCAAGTATACTAGATTGTGCCAAAATGGAACACTACACGCACACCAAAAAATAAGAATGTCCTTAGCAGCATAATTCATGATAGCCAAAAATAGACCTAAATGTCCATCTATAGGAAACTGGATAAACAAATTATGGCATATTATACAATAATTTGAATTCTGCTCAGCAATGAAAATGAATCAACTATAGCTACAAATAACAAGGATAAATCACACAAACATAACTTGGAATGTAAGAATCCAGACACAAGGGGCACCTGGGTGGCTCAGTTGGTTAAGCGTCTAACTTCAGTTCAGGTCGTACTCACAGTTCATGGGTTTGAGTCCCATGTCAGGCTGTCTGCTGTCAGGATGGAGCCCACTTTGGATCCTCTGTCCCCCTCTCTCTGCTCCTCCCCTGCTCATGCTCATATTCTTGCACTCTCTCTCTCAAAAAATAAACTTAAAAAAAAAAGTATTTAAAATAATCCAGAGACAAAAGAATACATGCGTATTATAAAATTTCATTTTTATGAAGATTAAAAAAAACAGGCAAAACAGAACCGTTTAGGGATGCCAGCTTTCTAGTAAAACAAAGCAAAGAAAAATTTAGGGAGGGATAGGATGTTGATTGGAGAGGTTTTCCAGATTCCATCAATGTTCTGTTTGGGTGGTGGTTACCATCTGGGTGGTGGTTACACATTGTTCATACTTTATGAAAATTCTTTGAACTGTACATTTTTGGCTTTTTTGTAGTGTTTCTCTGTATTGTATTTCACAGTAAAGTGTGTGTGTGTGTGTGTGTGTGTGTGTGTGTGTGTGTATACAGATTTAAAAGAACACCAGCAGAACTATTAGTAAAGAAGTAGTGGTGTAGTGGTTATCTTCTCATGGGCAAGAAGAAAGAGGTGGTATTCTGGTCATGGTAATTTTCAAAGGTTTTTCCCTGACCTAGTTAGTGAAGTAGAGGGTGTATTCATTTAGTTCATCACAAAAGCTCTGGAGGATGAAAGAAGTGTGCCTGACAGTAAGAGGGGCCTCAGAATATGGGGACTCCAGAAGAAAAGACAGAAATTCACAAGAAGGAAGTATGTTGGCACAGTGATCAGAGACAAATACAATTAAGTTCTCTTGATTTCAGACAGATACTGCACATGTTCTGAGGAAATCAAGTATGCTATAAACCCAGGTAGGTAGGCAGTTGGTGCCTAAGTAAAAATATGCTAGGGAAATATCCAGGGCTCAGAGTGGAGTGCTAACTGACAAACTTGGGGAAGCTTGAAAAGAGCATAAGGACGTAACTTGAGCAGTGGTCTCCACGGCAGCAGGCTTGCCCTTCCAACGAGCCTGGGGACAGCATATAATCCATGGGGGTGTGAAGAAAATACTACAACCTCTGTTTATAATTTATTATGAGTGCATGTATTTTATAGCCTCTGATATTTTTACATGTACTTTGTAGTGCACAGAACATGTTTATATAGAAGAACATATGTTGCATTATTCATTCACTCATTCATTCAACAAATATTAGAGAACTACTTTGGGCTTGGCATAGTTCTGGGCATTGAGGGTACAGCGGAAAACAAGACAAACATTCTGTAAAAAGTAAAGCCGGAGACAGAGTGATGGGGGAAGGGCTCATTTATACTGGAAGATAAGGGAAATGCTGGGGGAGGTGGGGGACCACAGAGTACAGGAGAATGACCAGAAAGAATGACCGAGGGAGCTACCAGTGGCATATCTGAGGGAACTGCATCTGATGCAGAGGTGGTGTACAGGGAATGCAAGGTAGAGAGATTGCCATGAAGATGGGGTCAGGCACAAGCTCAGAGCTGTGCAACCAGTGGCCTAACAAGATCAAAGGGCTAGAGTGGTGGGAGTAGTCCCCCGTGGTGCAGGCAACAAGGGATGTAGGTAACAAGCCTGCAGACAATTAAAAAATAAAACCAAGAGTTGATCTTCTTACTGTCATCACATACCTGTAATTCTAAACATCAGCAATACAATACTCATCCTCAAAGAGACAGCACCTCTGTACAGTACAATTTCAGTTAATAAATGCAGAGAGAAGAGGGCAATAAGAAATTACCACTAAGCACACACCATCACAGCAATAACTGTCATAGATAAGATCCTTCAGTGGATGCTAAAATTAAATTCAAATCAAAGGGAAAACCTTTGAGGAGAAACAGGATTTTCATAGTGTGTGTTCCTCAAGATATTTATCAAGTGCAAAGGGAAATGTAACTTTAGAAGGGAGAAACCCAGCAGGTATCTTCTTAACCAAGTGACCACGGTCAACATCACTAATAATAAGATAAGGCAATATCATGAACTTGATATGCTGAGAAAGACATGACATTTTTTTCTGTGGTATTTTTGCCAAGTGTGCAAAAATGAGATGCACAAGGGATATTCACCAAAATAATTGACGATTATGGTTCAAAAGTGTCAAGGTCATGAAAGACAAAGACAGAATGAGGAACCGTCACAGTTTGGAGGAGACTGAAGAGAAACAACAGCTAAATGCAATGTGAGATCCTGTATAGGATTCTGAAACAGAAAAAGAACATAAGTGAAAAACAGGAGAAATTTGAATAAGGACAGTAATTTATTTAACAGTATTGTACATTACTGTTTACCATTACTGTGGCTTTGACCATTGTACTGTGATTATGTAAGATGCTAATATTAGGGGAAGCTTGGTGAGGGGTATATGAAAATTCCCTTTTGTTGATACAACTTTAAGTCTAATCTTAGTTCAAAATAAAAATTAAAAAATATATTTTTTTAAGTTTTAAAATAGTCCTGCCAGAGTGAACCATTGGTGTTCTTCCTGTAACCCCCTGAGTATAGCCCTGTCTGTAGCGGTGCTCAGAACTTCATATTTTATTCAGTGTGATGGGAATCCTCTGGAGGTTTGAGAGCAGAGGAGTGATGTGATTTGATTTTTATTAACTATATTGTGGATATTGAAAAATTTTTTCATTGTAGGAGTATCAAAAAGGTTTGGAGACTGTTAGATTAGGGAATGGTAGGAGGAAATTATTTTACTAAGAAGAAACCCAGTGACTTTCTTTGATAAAGGAGAAATTGATATACAAGAAATTCCATGTTGTGAATGAGAAGGTATGTGCTGGAGTTAAAATTGGAGAGGATTTCAGTCAAGAATAAGCATGTCTGCATTTAGGCCTGTTCAATCTGGAATCTGTTTCTTAGGGTTCTGTGATCACTCTCAGTGATTTGATTTAGGAACAGTCTTGTCTACAAGATAGTTTCTCAGAATCAGTTTCAGCTCTATGACATTTTATTACTGATTCTCCCTTTCTTCAGTTTTATTTTTAAAAATATGTATATAAATGGATTGGTTTAAAGAACTGAACTTTGCATAATCATCTTAGTGTCCATGAAGTTGAACATAATGTCAGCCAAGAGGTCTCAAACTGTGGGCAGCCTGTGACAGAATATAGCCCACATATGTTTTGTTTGGCCCACATGGTGCTTTAAAAGAGTTAAGGTCAACATTTTTAAAATCTGGAGTTTTATTTTCTTTCCAAGTTTTTATTAAATTCTAGTTAGTTAACATATAGTGTAACATTAGTTTCAGGTGTAGAATTTAGTGATTCATCACTTACATACAACACCCAGATTTCTGTCTTCTCATGAAAACTGGGAGAATCTAGCAACATTGGGCCCCCTTTACCACAAGGCAGCAACCAGAGTTGAGCTGGAGCAGCCTCCTTTAAATGAGTCATGTCTATTCCAGGCTACCAGAGTCTCCCCTTGGCCCCCATCTCTGTTCATTTATATTATACTTTGTATATTTGGTTTATATTTTATACCTAGTCCTATAGATATTTAAGTTTAGAGCATCTGGATAGATCATGTATCTTCATAATAACTTCCTTTCTTCTCCTTTCTAGGACTCTCCCATCCCAGAAGACAAAGACCGCCGATTTGTCTTCTCTTATTTTTTAGCCAGTGACATGATCAGTATCTTTGAGCCACCTGTTCGCAATTCTGGCATCATTGGTGGCAAGTACCTTGGCAGAACTAAAGTTGTTAAGCCGTCCTCGTCAGTGGAAAACCCCATCTACTATGGCCCTACTGACTTCTTCATTGGTGCTGTGATTGAGGGTAGGTCTAAACATGGTTTAGCTTTCCTACCCACCAAGCGAATGGATTCTTCTTAGTTGGAATTTAATTCATTTAACTCTTGTAAGAGGCAGGTAGGCTATATTCCAGCTGAAATAAAGCTTGTATGCTTATATATCGTGATACAGTGTCTTAATCTGTTTCCTTATCAATTAACTAGAAGTTGGTTGCATTTGTAGGCTATGGATATAGGCCCTGACTTCCTGAGCAAACTGAGCAAACTACTGCATATTAGTTTAGAGAACTATTGAAAATTCAGTCATCTAGTTCACAAATGCCTATCTGAATTTTTCGTTGGAGGATCAGTGTTATTTTACCCCTAATTGGATGATTAAAGGCATAACCAACCTAAGCCTATTTCTACCCTCTCCCCAGTGTTTGGCCACCGGTTCATCATCCTTGATACGGATGACTATGTTTTGAAGTACATGGAGAGCAATGCTGCCCAGTATTCGCCAGAAGCACTCTTGTCCATTCAGAACCGTGTTCAAAAGCAAGAAGCTCCTGCACCGGAATTGGAAAAGTATGTTTGCCTGTCTAGGGTCCACTTTGGCTTTGGCACATATAAGATATTTAGGAAATACGTCTTGGTAAAATAGATGGGTAATCACATTTTAGATTTTCAGATTTCCCTCACCAAATGGGAGTTATTAGACATACACAAAAGGCTTCCTGAGTCCATTATCATAACTAGAAACTTAGAACTTTTTCAACTTCATTTACTTAGCAAATAATTATTGAATGCCTAGTAGGTATCAGATACTCTCACTAAGCCCTTGGGCTTTTTATCAGTCAGCAGAATAGATGAGAAGTTGCTCTTCTCATGGAGTTGACCTTATAAGCAGTAGGAGGGAGACAGCCAATAAACAACACAGTAGGTGATGGGTGGTATGGAAAAGTGGAGGACAATAGGAGGATAAGGATTCTGGAGGGTGGTGGTAGGTTGCAGTTGATGTGGGGAGCCTGGCACACCTAGAGAAGGTGACAGCGAGCAAACACTTGAAGGAAAAGGAGTTAGGTATGTGGATATGTGGGGGAGGAGCTATCTGGGAAGAGGGAATGGCAAGTGTGAAGGCCCAGCCTGCCTCAAGTACTGGCAAGAAGCAAGCAGATGGGAGCCGGGGAGTGAGAGGAGGGGGTGGGGGGTTAGAACCTAACAGGGGACTAGATCAGGTAGGCCCCCTGGGTCTTTGGGAAAATGTTGACTTTTCTCTGAGTGACATGGAGAGCCACTGTGGGGGGTTCTGTGTCAAGGAATGACAAGATTTGACATGTGTTTTAAAAGAACCCCCCTGGCTCTTATGCTGAGACTAGATCAGGAGGGAGATGAGTTAGGATGATATGGTAGCAATCCAGGCAAGAGGGGACGATGTGTGACCAGGTGCGTCAGTGAACGTGGGGAAAAGTGCTTTTATTCAGGATGTATTTTGAAGGTAGAGCCAATGGGACTTCAGACAGATTGTATAAAGGATTTAAGACAGTGGTTAAAAATGACTGCAAGGTTTTTGTCCTGAGCAACTGGAAGCAAGGAGTTGCCATCAACTGAGATGGGAAAGATGTGCATTATGAGTAAAGGAGGGTTTTTGTTGTTGTTGTTGTTGTTGTTGTTGTTTTTTGGTTGGTGGAGGATTTCAGCTTTGGTTATTGTAGGAGTTCTGACAACACTGACTCCATCTTTGGCCCACCATCTTGTTCGTGCCCATACAAAGTCCCTGCTGGGGGCTGGTGTGTTCCTGGCCCAGTGTTGGTTAACGTCTGCCCTGACTGGACGGCAGGAAGGCTTGTTCTGATCTTCCCTAAAGTGGTGCATAGAAGGCCTGCTTTCAGTAACTGGTAGAGCTGGCTGGCACACAGAAGGCCCCGCTATAGGTAGCCGGTAGAGATGGCTGGGGCACAGAAGGTCTGCTTTAGGTAACCAGTAAAGATCCTTTGGTGCACAAATGGTAGCACTTTAGATAGCTACCCTGTGACCTCACCACCATACCCCTCGCTCCATGAAAGCTGGGGATTGAGCTCCCAACTGGATGGAGAATGGGGGCAGAGAATAGCTGGGTACTACCTGGATCCATCTACCCGATCCCCCTGTCAGTAACTTACCCCGAAAGAAACTATATAAATGGTATGGAGTGGCTTACTTTATTTTTCAGCCTTAAAGTGCCTTTCTGTTCCAGGGGATACTTTACTGACCCTCCTCCACCTTCTAACAGATACCCTAGGTTTAAGGTAACTATTGGATATCCAGGTAGAAATATCAAACAGGCCTTTGGATATATAAATTTGGGTTTCAGGTCTGGGCTGGAGATGTAAATGTGGAAGCTGTTGGCATATAGATGATGTTTTAGGCCACAGCACGGGGTGAAATCTCTAAGGGAGTCCATTTAAATGAAGAAAATAGCTCCAAGGACTAGGCTCTGGGTCCTTCAAAAGTAAGCATCGAGGGAGGAGACTGGGAAGGACAGCTAGTGAGGCAGGAAGAAAACGAAGTGGGTGTGGTGCCCTGGAAGTCAGGTGAAGGAAGTGCAGGCCACCCTCCCTTTCCACAGAGCATGGGACCCTAAAAACAGCCATGCAAAAATAATCTTAATAATTAATGGGAAAATTTACTGTTGTTCTGTGACCTGTAAAAATTTCGGTCAAAACATGAAAAAAACATGAATGTATAGGGACACTGAATGGTTATGAATGTATAGGGACATGAAAAAAATAGTAAAACCAGTTTTTATTTGGTACACTGTGATTTAAAACATTAGCAACATTAAGAATTAAAGTGTTTTACCTCTTTGTAAAACACTTGCCAGGGTGCCTGGGTGACTCAGTCAGTTGAGAGTCCAACTCTTGATTTTGGCTCAGGTCATGATCCCAGGGTTGTGGGATCAAGCCCCGCATCAGGCTGTCTGCATTGGCGGCTCCGAACCTGCTTGGGATGGTCTCTCTTGAAACTTGCCAAGACTAGGTTGAACAGTGCTTGCCTTGTTCAGAGCGAATGAGTGTCTTTTCTATGCCCTGGCAGATTGTCATAGTCCTTTCTAATTTTGGATCAGCTTTCAACATTACATTATTTTCACTTTCAATGTGGTAAAGTATCTCCTCCTATTCTTTTAATGACCATGAAGTACCTCTGAGAGTTCTTTTAATGGGAAGTTTCTCGCTGCATCTGGGAGATCCTTATCCTTCCCGAGCACCCAGTCTCCACATTTGGGCCTTGGGCTGCCTGTCCCGTCTGTGCACTCGTTGAGAGTCACCAATGGTGGTGGTGGCCATTTTCCTGGTCAGCTACTTCTGTACCTCCATTATGTTAGATTCCAGGTTTACTTCCAGTGTTAGAATTTTCTGTGTCTTTGCTTCACTTCCACTTTTCTTGGCCCATTTCCTTTTCAATGATACATTTCAAATATACATTTTGCCATCTATCTGTGAGCAGAAAAATAGATACCCAGTGGCCAGTCACTGACAGACTTTGAAAAAAGTGCAATGATGGTCACTGATCGATGTGCATGTGTTGTTTGTGTGGTGATTAGTACATTGACCAGCCTGACAGTGAGTTTGTGCTTTGTGCAGTTCCTCACAGTCAATACACTGTGGTCACTGAAATTTGAACCATGTTGTTAAGGGACTGGGTCATTTAACTCAACAGTAGCAACTGAAATTCATGCATATCTGAACCTTGCAAAGGGAGAGCCTACTATATATCAAGGAAGACAGAATGATTCATTGTGTCAAATGGGGATGTAGCAATGTAGGGGGATCCAAGTGGGAGTTTCAGTAGAATGGGAAGGGCAGGAGAACCTGATGGGAGGGGATATAAGAGAGAATGGGAGGAGAGGAATTTGAGACCCTGGAATTATAGACAACTCTTTTGAGGAAGTTTGCTGTAAAGGGGAGGAAACCTGGGCAGTCAGAGGAACTAGAGTCAACAGGGAAGGTTTTTGTTTATTTTTAAGATAAAATAAATAACAGCCTATTTGTACATAAATGGGAATGAGTTTGCAGAAAGGGAAACTGACAAATGTGTGAGTGGGGAGCTTTGTGGAGAATGGGCCAGAGGATGGGACTCGGTACCTGGTGGAGACAGAAGCACCAAGCATTCATCTCTGGCACTTGTTCTCAAACTTTCTGGTCTCAGAGCACCTGTATGCTGCTAAAAATTAGTGAGGACCACAAAGAGTTTTTGTTCGTGTGGTTTTCATCTATTGATATTCACCATATTGAAAATTATATCCGAGAAATTTTTAAATATTTATTAGTTTTTTAAAAAAATAATAAACCCATTTCATGTTAACACAGACAACAATGTTTTATTAAAAGTAACTACATTTTCCAGAGGCACCTGGGTGGCTCAGTCAATTAAGTGTTTGACTCTTGGTTTCAGGTCATGATCCCATGGTTTGTGGGATCAACCCCTGCATTGGGCTGTGTGCTGATAGCACGGAACCTCCTTGGGATTCTCTCTCTTTGCCTCTCCCCTGTGCATGATCTCTCCCTCTCTCTCTCTCTCTCTCTCTCTCTCTCTCTCTCTCTCTCTTTCCCCTCCCCCCTTTTTCTCTCAAAGTAAATAATTTTTTTAATGACTATATTTTCCAAACAGAAAAATAGAAGAGCAGCATTGTTTTACATTTCTGCAAATCTCTTTAATGTGTGACTTTATTAATAGACGACAGCTGGGTTTTCATCTGCTTCTGTATTCAGACTGCTGTGTTACCATTGGTCATGTAATCTTTGGAAAACTCCATTGTGCATTTGTGAGAAAACAAAAGTTAAAAAGCAAATAATACTGGTTTAGTAGTATTATGAGAATAGAGCTTCCAGGAGTCCTGGGATTACTCTTTGAAACCTTGATCTATGGCAGTAGGTAGGAAGACGGACAGTGTGGGTGCAGCATCTGGAAGGTGGGTGAACATGGTTGAGGGGCCCTTCTCAGTGTGCCATTTTCAGAGCAGTCATGTCACAGGAAGAGTAAGGATGGGGACATGTTGGAGGTTTCGGGAGAGAGGAGAAGCTGTGAAATGCACCATTCTATTGACTATATTGATAAAATAAATATAAAAATAAAATGAAAATAAATGCATAGCTTTATTTGATCTAAGAAATGAACTGGCAATTATAATTGTTATTCACCATCAATCAAAAAAATGCATCTTACTTCCGGAGTTGTAAAAAATGTGAAACAAACGTAACAGGCCTAATGAAAGACAACAGCTGTCTAGGAAAGCAGGAGGGCGCATGGACTGGACAAGCACTGTTTGGTGACTGGGCAGCGTTAAGGGCTGAGGGGAGATTCGTGGTCATCTATCTAATTCAAGTACTTCTCAGAAGTTTTTTCTGTAATTTCCTTTTATCTGTGCAAATACCAGCAACACTGGAAGGCTTCTTGCTTAGGCATACTATCAGGAGAATCTTTTTTTTTTTTTTTTTTTTTTTTCTGAGAAAAAGATAATGTGTGGCCCTTCGGGTAAGATACCAATGAAAATAAAAAGAAATTCAAATTCAAGTTCTGGGTTAGAGTTCCATTGCTATCCCTGTTTTGACCCTCATCTTCCCTCTCTTCTATTGTAATGGGCCAGAAAATGCTTGAAGGTGATATGAAGCCAGGCATCGCATCTTCCCTGTCTTCTATCCGTTCTGTCTTTGGCTCCTAACTCCTCCCATCTGGGAAAGAACCCACTCTAAGGGGATACAAATCCTTTATTTGACTAATCACCAAGAATAATGAAAGGGGATCTCGAGTACTTGTCAGACCTGAGTACTTCTTATGTCAAGTGTCAATCATAGCATGATAAAATTAGGAGTTAGCCTTTTTTTTTTTTTTTAAGTTTATTTTGAGAGAGCGTGACCCGGGTAGAGGCAGAGAGAAAGGGAGAGAGAGATCCCAAGCAGGCTCTCTGTGTGGCTTGATCTCAAACTGTGAGATCATGACCTGAGTTGGTATCAAGGGCTGGACACTCAACAGTCTGAGCCACCCAGGTGCCCTTGGTTAGCCATTTGCTTTCTCAGAGCCAGAAAATTAAAAAGTGCACAGAGAATTATTGACTTTATCTGAAGCTTTTTTTGGGTTTTGGGTCCTTGTTGCAAAAACAAATGCTCATAAATCCACCCCTCTACAGGAAATCTCCATGCATTTATATATTAATTAACATCCCCATTTGTGCTCTTCATTTTCAAGAAGACACTCCTCCCCTGCTCACTGTGATCTTTTTCATCCTTTTTCACTTCCAGCCACGTTTCCTATACAGACATGATCAAATATTCTCTCTCTCTCTTTTTTTTTCTTTCTGTTTTCTTTGTACCCCAAGCTCTTCCATATTCACTTTGTAGTTGGTCTCAAATATGAGACCAAATGATGCAAGGTAAGTTCAATTTTCCCATTCTTCACCTTAGAAAGTTTCCAAGCTGTCATTCATCTTCTCTTTACCTTCTTGTCAAAGATAAGTAGCTCCCATTTCTCCAAGTTTATTTCTTTTGTTTTGGGTATGTAACCACCTCCTTTCTGACTGCTTCAGAATCCATGCTTCATAAGTTGCTTTCTTGAAGGTCATCAATTATTTCCATATCTAATGGTTTTTTCTCATTTATTCATCAACTCAACAGATATTTGAGCTTGCGTGCTGTGCCAGACCTTCATAAATGCTCAGGAAAATATATGAGAGAGTAGGTAGTAAATAGATTAGGCTTTGTGGGCCATACCATCTCTGTTGGAACCACTCAACTCTGCCCTTACAGAGTGAAAGCTGTCATAGACAATGTGTAAATTAAGGTGTGGCTGTACACCAATTAGACTTTATTTAGAAGAACAGGCAGCAGGTTGGTGTTGAACTGTTGTAGTTTGCCAAGTCCCTGGTCTAGTGGTAAGCCTTGTTTGATCTACATGTAAGTTACTCTTTGCCATCACCCCTTCCTTTTTTAATTCCATTACCTTGTTTTATTTACTTAAAATTTTTTTTTTACCATTTCATTTTTTTAATTTATATCCAAGTTAGCATATAGTGCAACAATGATATCAGGAGTCGATTCTTTTTTTTTTTTTTTTTTAGGAGTAGATTCTTTAATGCCCCTTACCCATTTAGCCCATCCTCCCTCCCACAACTCCTCCAGTAACCCTCAGTTTGTTCTCCATATTTATGAGTCTCTTCTGTTTTATCCCCCTCCCTGTTTTTATATTATTATTATGTCCCTTCCCTTATGTTCATCTGTTTTCTATCTTAAAGTCCTCATATAAGTGAAGTCAGATGATATTTGTCTTTCTCTGACTGATTTCATTTAGCATATTACCCTCTAGTTCCATCCATGTACTTGCAAATGTCAAGATTTCGTTCTTTTTGATTGCCGAGTAATACTCCATTGTGTGTGTGTGTGTGTGTGTGTGTGTGTGTGTGTGTGTGTGTGTGTATACACACCACATCTTTTTTATCCATTCATCCATTGATGGACATTTGGGCTTTTTCCATTCTTTGGCTGTTGTTGATAGTGCTGCTATAAACATTGCATGTGGTGCATGTGTTTCTTCGAAACAGCACCTGTGTCCCTTGGATAAATACATAGTAGTGCAATTCCTGGGTCGTAGAGTACTATTTTTGATTTTTTGAGGAACCTCTATACTGTTTTCCAGAGTGGCTGCACCAGTTTGCATTCCCACCAGCAATGCAAAAGAGATCCTCTTTCTCTGCATCCTCGCCAACATCTGTTGTTGTCTGAGTTGTTAATTGTAGCCCTTCTGACAGGTGTGAGGTGGTATCTCATTCATTGTGGTTTTGATTTGTATTTCTCCGATGATGAGTGATGTTGAGCATTTTTTCATTTGTCGGTTGGCCATCTGGATGTCTTCTTTGGAGAAGTGTCTATTCATGTCTTTTGCCCATTTCTTCTCTGGATTATTTGTTGTTTGGGTGTTGAGCTCGAGAAGTTCTTTATAGATTTTGGATACTAACCCTTTATCTGATAGGTCATTTGCAAATATCTTCTCCCATAGTGTCAGTTGCCTTTTAGTTTTGCTGATTATTTCCTTTGCTTTTTATTTTGATGAGGTCCCAATTGTTTGCTTTTGTTTCCCTTGCCTCCTGAGATGTGTTGAGTAAGAAATTGCTGCGGCCAAGGTCAAAGAGGTTTTTGCCTGCTTTCTCCTTGAGGATTTTTATGGCTTCCTGTCTTACATTTATTTAGGTCTTTCATCTATTTTGAGTTTATTTTTGTGTATGATGTAAGAAAGTGGTCCAGGTTCATTTTACTGCATGTTGCTGTCCAGTTTTTCCAGCACCATTTGCCAAAGAGACTATCTTTAAAATTTTTTAACATAGTGTTGTATTAGTTTCAAGTGTATAATAATATATTCACCTATTCTATACATTACTCAGTGTTTATCACAATAAGTGTACTCTTAATCCCCTTTACCTATTTCACCCATGCCCTCCACCTCCCCTCTGGTAACCAGTTCTCTAAATTTAAAAGTCATTTTTTGGTGTCTTTTTTTCTTTGTTCATTTGTTTTGTTAAATTCCACATATGAATGAAATCATATGGTGTTTGTCTCTTATTTCACTTAGCATTATACTCCCTAGCTCCATCCATGTTGTTGCAAATGGCAAAATTTTATTATTTTTTATGGCTGAGTAACATTCCATTGTGTGTGTGTATATGTGTGTGTATACCACACTTTCTTTATCCATTCATCTATCAATGGACACAATTTCCATGATTTGGCTGCTATAAATAATTATGTAATAAACATAGGAGTGCATAAATCTTTTCAAATTCCTGTTTTCATATTCTTTGGGTAAATACCCAGAACTGGAGTTACTACATCATATGGTAATTCTTTTTTTTAATTTTTTGAGAAAACTTCATACTGTATGTTGTCCACATGGCTGCACCAGTTTGCAGTCCCACCAACAGTGCATGAGTGTTCCCTTTTCTATACATCCTTGCCAATGCTTGTTGTTTCTTGGGTTTTTTATCTTAGCCATATTGATAGGTGTGAGGTGATATCTCATGGTTCTGATTTGCATTTCTCTCAAAAAAGATAATGAGTATCTTTTCATGTGTTTCTTGGACACATGGATATCTTCTTCGGACAAATGTTTGTTCATATCTTCTACCTATTTTTTTTTAACTTTTTTTTTTTTTTTTTACATTTTTGTTTATTTTTGAGAGAGACAGAGCACATGTAGGGGAGGGGCAGAGAGAGAAAGAGACGCAGAATCGGAAGCAGGCTCCAGGCTCTGAGCTGTCAGCACAGATCCCGATGCGGGACTTGAACTCACAAACTGTGAGATCATTACCTGAGCTGAAGTTGGACACTTAACCAACTGAGCTGCCTGGGTGCCCCTCTCCTACCTATTTTTAATTAGATTATTTACTTTTTTGGTGTTGACTTGTATAAGTTCTTTAGATGCTAACCCTTTATTGGGTGTGGCATTTACAAATCTCTTCTCCCATTTGGTAGGTTGTCTTTTAGTTTTGCCAATTGTGTGCTGTGCAGAAGCTTTTTTACTTTGATATATAGTCTCAATAGTTAATTTTTGCTTTTGTTTCCCTTCCCTCAGGAGACTTATCTAGAAAAATGTTGCTATGGCTGATGTCAAAGAAATGACTGCCTATGCTCTCTTCTAGGATTTTTATGGTTTCAGGTCTCACATTTAGGTCTTTAACACATTTTGAGTTTTTTATTTTTTTTTATTTTTCATGTAGCTATCCAGTTTTCCCAGCACCATTTATTGAAGAGATTATCTTTTTCACATTGCATATTCTTTTTTTGTAATGTTTATTTAATTTTGAGAGAGAGACATAGAGTGTGAGTGGGGGAGGGGCAGAAAGAGAGGGAGACACAGAATTCTGAAGCAGGCTCCAGGCTCTGAGCTGTCAGCACAGAGCCTGTTACAGGGCTCGAACCCATGAACCATGAGATCATGACCTGAGCTGAAGTCCGGCCCTTAACCAACTGACCCACCTAGGCACCCCCTGCGTATTCTTTTTTTTTTTAAGTTATTTATTTTGAGAGAGAGAGTGAGCACAGGAGGCAAGAGAGAGGGAGAGAAAGAGAATCTCAAGCAGGCTCCATGCTGTCAGTGCAGAGCCTGATGCAGTGCTTGATCTCACAAACTGTGAGATCATGACCTGAGCCAAAATCAAGAGTTGGATACTTAACTGACTGAACCACCCAGTTGCCCTCGTATTGTATATTCTTGTCTCCTTTGTCAAAGATTAATTGACCATATTATTGTGGGTTTATTTCTGGGCTCTCTGTTCTGTTCCATTGATCTATGTGTCTATTTTTGTGCCAGTACCATACTGCTTTGATTATTACAGCTTTGTAGTATGTCTTGAAATCTGGGATTGTGATACCTCCAGTTTTGTTTTTCTTTTTTAAGATTTCTTTGGCTATTGGGGTCCTTTGTGGTTCCACACAGATTTTAGGAATATTCTACTTCTGTGAAAAATACTCTTGGTATTTTGATAGGGATTGCAATGTATACATTTAGGGATAGGGATTTAAATGTATCAATTGCTTTGCGTAGTATGGACATTTTTAACAGTGTTTGTTCTCCCTGTCCACAAACATGGAATAGCTTTCCATTTGTTTGTGTCATCTTCAATTTCTTTCATCAGTGTTTTATAGTTTTTAGAGTACAGGTTCACCTCCTTGGTTAAGTTTATTCCTAGGTATTTTATTATTTTTGGTACAATTGTAAATGGAACTATTTTCTTAATTTCTCTTTCAGCTACTTCATTATTAGTGTATAGAAATGCAATGGATTTCTGTCTATTGATTTTGTATCCTGTGACCTTACCAAATTCATTTATCAGTTCTAGGGGTTTTTTGGTGGAGTCTTTGGGGTTTTCTATATCATGTCATCTGCACATAGTGACAGTTTTACTTCTTCCTTACCAATTTGGTTGCCATTTATTCTTTTCTCTTATTGCTGTGGTTAGGACTTTCAGTACTATGTTGAATAAAAGTGGTGACAGTGAACATCCTTGATCTTAGGGGAAAAGCTCTCAGTTCTTCACCATTGAGTATGATGTTAGTTGTGTGCTTTTCATATATGGCCTTTATTATGTTAAAGTATGTTCCCTCTATCTCTACTTTGTTGAGGGTTTTTGTCATGAGTTGATGTTGTATTTTATCATATGTTTTTACTGCATCTATTGAAATGATCACATAGTTTTTATCCTTTCTCTTACAGATGTAATGTATGTTGTCGGTTTGTGTATATTGAATCAGCCTTGCATCCTGGGGCCCGCTTGATTGTGGTGAATTATTTTTTTAATGTATTGTTGGATTTGGTTTCCTAATACTTTGTTGAGGAATTTTGCATCTATGCTCATCAGAGAAACTGACCTGCTCTTTTTTTGTAATGTCTTTATCTGGTTTTGGTATCAGGGTAATGCTGGCCTCATAGAATGAATTTGACAGCTTTCCTTCCTGTTTTATTTCTTGGAATAGTTTGAGAACAATAGGTATTAAGTCTTTAAATATTTGGTAGAATTTACCTGTAAAGCTATCTGGTCCTCGACTTTTATTTGTTGGGAGGTTTTTTTGTAATTAAAATATTTTTTTTAACATTTATTCATTTTTGAGAGACAGAGGAGAGACAGAGCATGAGTGGGGCTGGGGCAGAAAGGAGAAGGAGACACAGACTCGGAAGCAGGCTCCAGGCTCTGAGCTGTCAGCACAGAGCCCAATGCAGGGTTTGAACTCACAGACCATGCGATCATGAGCTGAGCTGCAGTCAGAACCTTAAGGGACTGAATCACCCAGGCACCCGTTAGGAGTTTTTTGATTACTGATTCTATTTTATTGCTGGAAATCAGTCTGTTCAAATTTTCAGTTTCTTCCTGATTCAGTTTTGGGAGGTTATGTTTCTAGGAATTTGTCTTTTTCTTCTAGGCTGTCTAGTTTGTCAGAATATTATAAAAAAACTATATACCTTTACAGTCCTTTGAATTTGTGTGGTGTCAATTATTTCTCATTTATGGTTTCGAGTTCTTTTTTTATTTTTTAAATTTTTTTATGAGTCTGGCTACAGGCTTGTCAATTTTGTTGGTCTTTTCAAAGAACCAGCTCCTGGTATCATTGTACTGTTCTATTGTTTTGGGTTTGTTTTGTTTTTTTGTTTTTTGGGGTTTTTTTTAGTTTCTATTTTGTTTATTTCTGCTCTAATATTTATTATTTACTTTTACTGGTTTGGGGTTTTGTTTGTTCTTCTTTTCCTAGGTATTTCTAGGTTAGTTTGATTATTTGAGGTTTCTCTTACTTCTTGAGGTAGGCCTATATTGCTATAATCTTTCCTCTTAGAACCACTTATGCTGCATCCTAAAGATACTGGACCATTGTTTTCATTCATCTCATGTATTTTTGATTTCCTCTTTGATTTCTTGGTTGACCCATTCATAGTAGCATGCTATTTAGCCTTCATGTATTTGTGTTCTTTCCAGACTTGTGTGTGTGCGCGTGCGCGCGCGCACACACATGCGCAGTTGATTTCTAGCTTCATAGTGTTGTGGTCACAAAAGATTCATGGTATGACTTCAGTCTTTTTTAATTTGTTGACACTAGTTTTGTGGCCTAATATATGGTCTATTCTGGAGAACATTCCATGTGCACTTGAAAAGAATGTGTAATCTGCTGTTTTAGGATGGAATGTTCTGAGTACTCTTAAATCATCTGGTCCAGTGTGTTATTCAAAGCCACTGTTTCTTTGTTGATTTTCTGTTTGGATGATTTATCCATTGACGTAAGTGGGGTATTAAAGTCCCTTACTATTACTGCATTACTATCATTCACTTCCTCTATGTTTGTTATTAACTGCTTTATGTATTTGGGTACTCCCATATTAAGTGCACATATTTACAATTGTTATGTCTTCTTGTTTGATTGTTCCCTTTGTTTCAAAGTGTATTTTGTCTAAGTATTGTGACCCTGGCTTTCTTTTCACTGCCATTTGCATGATTAATGCTTTTCCGTCCCTTCACTTTCAATCTGCAGGTGTCTTTAGATCTGAAATGAGTCATATAGGCAACATGTAGACGGTCTTGCTTTTTTATCCATTCCATAACCCTATGTCTTTTGATTGGAACATAGTCCATCTCTCTTCTCTCATAGTTTGCTGGCTTTCTTTAGTGATGTAGTTGGATTCATTTCTCTTCATTGTTTGAATATCTATTACCAGTTTTTGATTTGTGGCTACTATTAAGATTGTAACATCTTCTGCCTATAGCAGTCTATATTAAGTTGATGTTCACTTAAATTTGAAACCCATCCTAAAAGCACTAAATTTTTGCTCCTCTTCCCTTCATGACTAGATATATGGTGTCATAATTTACATCCTTTTATCTTTTTTTAATCCCTTGACTGATTTTATAGATATGCTTAATTTTACTTCTTCAGTGCTCCCTACTTTTCTTAATCCTTCTTATGGGCTTTCACTTCCATTCAAAGCATCCCGTTTAACATTTCGTTTCTTGCAGGTCTGGTTTAGCTGCGATGAATTCTTTTCACTTTTGTTTGTCTGAAAAACTATTACTCTTTCTATTACGAATGATAACCTTGCTGCATAGAGTATTCTTGACTGCAGGCTTTTTTCTTTCAGCACTCTGGCCTGCAAAATTTCTGCTAAAAATATTAGCTGATAGCTTTATAGGGGTTCCTTTGTATGTAACTAGTTTCTTTTCTCATGCTGCTTTTGAGATTCTCTCTTTATCATTACTTTCTGCTATTTAAATTACTATGTGCCTAGGTGTGGACCTGTTTAGGTTGATTTTGTTGGGGCTCTCTGTGCCTCCTGGGTCTGGATTTCTGTTTCCTTCCCCAGATTCAGGAAGTTTTCAGCTCTTCTTCAGGTACATTTTCTACCACGTTTTCTCTCTCTTCCCCTTCTGGAATCCCTATAATGTGAATGTTATTATTGTTTGATGGCGTTGTTGCATTCCCTTAATCTGTTTTTATTTTTTGTTATTCTTTTTTCTCTCTCCTGTTCAGCTTGATTGCTCTCCATTACTTTGTCCTTCAGGTCACTGATCCATTCTTCTGTTTCCTCAGGCCTAGTATTTATTCCCTCTAGTATATTTTTAATTTCAGTTAGTGAGTTCTTCATCTGTGATTAGTTACTTTTTATGTTTTCTGTCTCTTAGTCGAGGGTCTTACTGAAGTCATCCACTCAAGTTCAGTGAGTATCTTTATGAGCATGACTTCAGGTTCTCTCTCAGGCATATTACTTATCTCTGTTTTGTTTAGCTCTCTTGCTGTGATTTTGTCCTGTTGTTTCATTTGGAACATATTGTTCTGTCTCATTTTTTCTCTCTGTGTCTGTTTCTATGTGTTAGAAAAGTCAGCTACAACTCCTGCTCTTGAAAGTAGTGGCTTTATGAAGAAGAGGTCGTGGAGTGTCCTGCAGTGCTGTGTCCCCTGTTCACCAGAACCTGACGCTTCAGGGCTGTCTCCTACGTGGGTTGCACGGGCTCTCCTGTTATGGCTAAGCCGCATTTGCCTTCAGTCCAGTTGTCCGCAGTGGCTCTTTTTTCCCATTGTGGGCAATGGCAGTGTTTGGTCCCTGTGGTGTTAGTGAAAGTCTGGGGCCACCTGGGACTTGAGTTGAGTCAGACCAGGCATTTGCCAAGGATGCAATAGCACTGAACTGTAGGGCACTCTTTCTGTGTTTTCCACTGAGAAGCTTTTGTTGGTGGGCAGGGTCTGCAGTCAGATCACGTGTCTGCCCCCAGTGCACTCAGATAGTGTGTGCAGTTATCTTCCCCTCTTCCTGGGGCAGAGTCACTTTGGAGTGGTGCTGGACTCTCTCAGGGCTTCTTGTGCACTGGCAGGCTGGTGGCACCACTTTGGATGGACTCCTGCCCAGGTCAGGCTGTAGGGAGCGGGTCCCCAGAAGACCATGGGGGCAGGTTGTGCAGTGCCAGCAAAGTCCATGCTGGTCTTCTGTATAAGGGGACCTGCACCCAGCAGGGGGAGAACTCTCGCCTGGTCCTGGATGGAGAAGGGGTATGTCATGTCCACAGGAGAAGCTGCAAACAGAGTGCACTGGTAGCAAGCTAGGTGGAGAGTCTTCATACTGCCCTGGTTCCCCCAGGTGTCCTTGTTGTCTAGGTGTGGGGGTAGGAGGGGGATGGTACCTACTCTTTTGTTCTTAAAGAAGTCTGCCAAAGATCCCTGCCCCTCCAGCACACACTCTGAGATTAGTAAACAAATCTCTCTCCTCTATACCCCCAGGCTTTTTTTTTTTTCTTCACCAAACGTGCTTCTATGCTGTATCTTGGTGGGGCTGTTTGTTGTGCTGTCTCTTTAGGGGTGTAGACTCAGTTTCCTATTGCCCTCCTGGCTCTCCCAGAGCCAAGCTGCTGATTTTTTAAAGTTGTTAAGGTGTTAAGCCTTATTGATTGTTAAGCCTCTCTAGTGTTGAAAACCAAATGTTGTGGGGATTCATCTTCCCCATGTGAGTCCCCTTTGCCTGGGGTACCTCATGTAGGGTCTGCTTCTCTCTTCTCTCCACACTGCTGGAGTCCCTCCCTCCCATGGACAGTCTTGTGGGTCTGTTTGGCTGCTGACCATGTCTCTAACCTTCCTACCCTCTTTAATGTGGCCTCTTCTCTACATTTAGCTGTGGAGATCTATACTGCCACCCTTTGGGTCTTTTTTTGGGTTTACACTGATGTGGGTGTTTTCTAGGTATATCCATAGGATGAGGTGAGCCCCCTTTTTGAAACCCTCTTATGAGTTCTAGAAAGTCAGAGTCTCTGATACCCCTGCTACTTCTGGAATTCTATTCTTTGTATCTTTTTGCTACTTTTTGTCTACTAGATTGGTATTTCTCAAGGTCCTATTCTTGGTCCTCTTGTTTGCTTTTTCTAAAGCCTGACAGTCTCCTCTCACCTCGTTGCACAGTGTCTAAACAAGTTGCTCTCCATCCCAACCACTCTCCTGACGCTAGTTCTAGATTCCTGTTGGCCTGTTCAGTGTGTCTTCATCCAGGTGAACCACAGCACCTCACAAGTTGTACAACAAGAAAAAACGCCATTGTTGTTTCCAACTTTCTAGCACAACTGCTCTTCCTTCTTTCTGTGTGTGTCTCATAAAGTTGTGATAACAGTGTGTTGTAATAACATATGTCAAGTGCCAGCATAGTGTCTGCACACACAGGAGGCAAGCCATAAATGTTAATTGCCTGCTTTCTCTTAATCACATCAGTGTTCCATTTATCTTTGTTTGAAATC